>NC_044310.1:134997354-134999854 GCF_007474595.2 Lynx canadensis | reverse complement strand
TATTTTCATTTGCCATTATTTTTATATTTCCTTTATTAAGGAAGAGGTTTTCAGGAATAAAGGTACATAACTAAGACGTTATTACCTGCCTGTGGGAGCTTATCCAGAGCCCCAGCAAATTTATGGAAATGTTAACCTTTTTTTAATCACTGCCACACTGCAACTGGAAGATTCCTCCAGGTACAGGGAAGCTGACTGCATTTCCAGAGGGGATGGGTGGCTGCCATCTTCCCAAGGTGTTCCCATAATAGGAAGTTGAAAGAATGTCAGAACTGGCCCCTCCACATTGGAACCGTGGGATTGCGGAAATTCTTCTCTCATTTCACTCAATATGCATATTTTTTACATAGCTAATCTCAAATGGAAACATTTTTATCCCTACATTCAAAACTGCTTTTGTTTTATCAGCTGACATTTTACAACTCATTAATTTATAATGCGGGTTTAATGCCTTTGAATGTTCCTGGGATAAAAAATTAAAGTGACCAAGCTAGTTTGTATAAAGGCTGCCTATGGTATGTTCATAGCTGTTCTTTTGTAACAGTGTTTTGTGCTGGAGAGCATGTTCCGTGGGGATATCTCAAACTAGGATGATCCCTTCTCTCTAGCATTAATTAATCTTGCCTCCCTGAGTGATAAAGTTATTCCCATTTTTAAAGCAGGAAATTAAGGCTCATGCATTTCAGTGACACGTATTCAAATTCAGAAGAACATTTCTGTTTGAACTTGCTTTGTTTTGTTTTATCTGTCATGAGACACCCTCCTCTCCCATTATCAAATGAGATATTGACCCTTGAATTTAGTCCTATGATCTTTATCCATCCACATACAGAGGTAGCGAGTTAACTGTGATCAGGAAGGGGTATCAATGAGAAATCCTCCCTGGAAAAATGAGTCACTGGATAAAAATTCTGGAAAAATTGCCACATCCTGTCTTCAGGAGCATAGTACCTGGAAATTGAACTTTGGGAAGAAGGGGAGGGATAGAGGGCTAGTAGCATTCAAGTGAAGAGTCTTAAAATGTCTGCCAACACTTAACCACACATAAGGGTATTTCAAGAAAGCAACTAGGCCATTAATCCATTGGCTCAAATATAAATGATCTCCAAGCATCTAAGAGATTCAGGAAACCAAATGACTCATAACATTCCAAAGGGTTTCTTTTAAACTTGAAGCCCTATCATCAGAAGAGACGTTTTTAAAGTAAGGTTACGTGTCCATATCAAGTATTGGCCGAAGGATCCAGCATACTCCTTCCCATCACAGAGCTGCTACTCAAGGACGCTTCTGCAAATCGATTTTGGAATGAAGAGCCAACACCAATATTGTGACTGGCCTGTACTCAGATCTTCTCTTTTCGCCTATAGCTATCACACATTGCAAGAACAGACAAAAGAGGACACTGGAGCAATGGTCCCATCTTGGTTACTACTTCAGCAGCGATCAGTGTTTTATACCTCGCAAAGTTGCCATCACGTGTAAAAGTCAGTAGGCTCCTGTGGCAACTTCATGGACAGGGAACCTATTATCATTATTTTTACCCATTTGTACGAGGTTTCCTTGGATGACAGGCCAAGGCCACGCAGCTGATTACATAGTGGGACTAGGATGAGAAGACGGGTCTTCAAGCTCGTAATTCTGGGAACTACCTCTTTATTTCTATCATTCCCAAATTATTGTGGGAAATATGGGTGTATTGTTAGATTCTGGTTGATCGAATTGATAGGCTTCTATAACTCAAATGAAGGGGATCCACGAACGTAACAATCATCAAAACAATTCAAAACTAAGCAACGATCCCCATTGTACATCATGAAAATCCCCAAAAGTCCCAGGAATTTTCATCTCCTTACTCTGATCATGTGGCGTTTACATTTAGATTGGATTCTTCATTGGGAATTTGTCGTATTATGTACATTTTTGTGCGGCTGTTGTATGCTTGAAGACGTGCTTTCTAGCACTGGCTTTGCCACCATCTGGCTGCAGGGCCTTAGATAAGTCACTGGACCTCACTGTACCTATCTGACCTCCCTTATCACATGTGGAGGGTTGACTTCCCTTGTCTTTCTAGCACTACAGTGTTATGAGTCTAATTCTCCAAATAGGTAGTAAGCTTCCTGAGGTGAGAATAGCACATCCATCTGGACTTACCACGTTGTAGGTATTTAATTAATGTTTGACGATGGCATTGAAAGACTTATTGGCACACTTAGCTTGAATGGGGTTCTAGAAAATCATTATTGACCGCCTTATTAACAACTAACTGTCTACAGTCTGCATATGTAATTTTCCTTTACATCAAAAAAACTTCTGCTTCTGGTGAAGATGAAGTATCGCCCCTTAACATCGGTTCTTTTTCATGTTAATACATTAGCAACTGATATCTTGTTTGTACTGTAACTGACAGAATAATGTAGAGAAAGCATATAAGTATGAAAAGGGGTTAGTTAGGTAACATTGTATAGGGCATCTTCAAAACAACAGTTCTGGTATTTCAAAT
>NC_044310.1:134954854-134989854 GCF_007474595.2 Lynx canadensis | reverse complement strand
AGTGACACCATCTCAGTTGCATAATCTCTGGTAAAAGAAGGTTATAGCCAAAGTATTACCACAGAACGTGATACCCACAAGATGCCAACTACACATTTGTATAGCCGGCGTTTAATAATTTGGGAAGCAACCACCTACTGTAACTTCTCTTTACTTTTTCATAAGAAAATGACAATGAGGAAGGAAGTGCAGCAGAAATCTTGAACATTACCACTATTATGCAAAAAAAAAAAAAAATGCTGTTAACTGTTTTCCCCTCAGTGACTTGATCTCTCAGATGGAAAACTTATGATTGTTCTGACTCTTGGCTACCAGAAATCACATGAGATGAGCGAGGAAGAAACACACAAAAGCTATATTTATAGCCAGCACTGAACTTCTCAGAAATACCTTAATTTAATTCCTTCCAGAGACTGATAAAAATATCGGATGAGGGAGCCTTTCAACCGATCAATTATTACAATTGACAATACAATATGGCTGTATATTGAACTTCCAAATGTTTTATGCAAAACGTCCCTGCGAAAATATTCCTTAAATGAGAGAGAAGTCCAGGGCCAGAGACAAATGAAAGTGCTCCTACAGTTTAAACAAATACCATTCAAATCATCTGACTGTTATGGGTAGTAGCATTAAATAAGCATCTATTTATACATCTGTGTGTTTTACCTTAAAAGGCCCATGATTTTTTTTTAGTTCTGATAACATAAACAGAGAGGCTGCAGGATACAACTTGTAAAACATATATTTTAATTTTGCTGTAACATTTGCTAGAACCTGTTTTTCTACCAGATAATTATGACTAGAATGTGATAAGCAAAGAATGGTCAGGATAAATTTGGGAATTTGCAGAGTCCTATTTATAAAGTTTCTCTGGTTTTAAGTCAAATGACGATCAGAGAGATATTTATCCTGGATCGTGTTTGGTTCTCCTTAGCCTTGTTATTGTCAAAATACAATTTTTTAAAATCCGCGTTTAATTTACTGACTTGGAGGATTTTTGACTGTCAGCTGTCCTTCTCCGCCCTCTCACATACTCCATAATTTGGGAGGCAGAACATTCTAGAGCTCTCCCAGTTTGCAAACTCTCCCTAATTCAAAATATTGCCATTGTGGAAAACAACCTTTTATCACCTAGCATCTTCAAGCTCCGTGTTAACATAGTTTCATCTTCATCACCACATTGAGCTCTTGCTGCCCCTATACGTTTTTCCTCAGAAGATGACTGCAATTCTATACGGTAGCCTAAATGATAAGGAAGAAAGATATTTATGGAACGGTAGGGAAAAGCTCAAGGAAGGTATGTTTTAGGAGTTTATATAAAACAGTGAAACAGGTGTTTTCAAGACCTCTGGGATGTGTGTTTTATAAACCGGGAATTTCAAGTTTTGATATGTAGAATTAGGTTTTAAAAAGATATGCCTGCACAGATTGGCCCCCATCATAGCTCCTCCAAGAGGGGAGAAAGCATGAGATTCTGACTGGCCATGAGTCCTCCTGAGTTACCAGAGGCCCAGCAACTAGCATGCCTCTCCCTAAGTACAAACCCTTCGTTGCTTTCGACTCGTATGGAAAAAATAATATCTTTCCCCCTGTTTGTCCCGAGAGCTGCCACCAGAAGAAAAGCCCTTCGTTTGCCCCAAAGAAGCACCTCTGTTTTTCACAGCTTGCAGTAATGCTTAAAGTAAATAAGTTCTTGTGCAGCTAGCACTATTGGATTCATTCAATTGCCTGAACAAAGCTATTGTTTAGAGGTTTACAACAAGCCTTTTCTCTGTTTCCTTTAAAAGAATCTTCCTTGTTCCTGTGGTTGGCATGCTTAGTATAGTAAGCCTTTCTACAGTGTTCAAATGCTAATGATAATTTTCCCCCACAGAAGAAATGAAGGAAGACTATGACACTATGGGGCCGGAAGCCACGATCCAGACCGCAGTTAACAATGGTACAGGTAAGTTGTGTTTACCTTGCCAAGATCAAATTTGTCCTGTGTCATGTGGATTTGGTGAGTCAGGAAAAGAAACACTGGCCCCTCCATTTGGATCTCCATGACTTAACAATTAAGTCAGACATTACAAGTCTCTTGTTTTGTTTCAAATCAGAGTTCTCTTTTTTATTTTGTTATTTTATTTTATTTTATTTTATTTTATTTTATTCAGCAAATATATCTTTCATTCTTAAACCCCTGATTCACCTGTGAAAGTTGAGAAAACTGAACTGGATAAACATATTTTTTTCAAAGCATGAGTTGGGAAAATTTCTGGTAGTAATTTTTATTTTAAAAGGGTGCATAAATAATCTTAAAATTAGAATGTAATATGCCTCTTCTGGCCACCACTTGATATCAGTCATCGAGAATTCAAATGATATGCTGTAATTTAGATTGTAAATGTTTTTTTCAGGAAGACAAACCAAATTTCCATGTACATTCCTCACAAAAATTGATCATCTGACTTCCTTTTTATTCTCTCCTCACTGTTAATTCTCGGTACCTTCCACCTCCTCTAAATAATGTTTTCCAGGCAGAAGTTTTATAGAGAATTGACAATTTCACTTCTTTTTAATGAAGCTAAAAAAAAATTACAGTAAGAAAGCAGTAAGCAGTCTTTTCTTTTACTCTGCTCCTGCTGTGGAATGGGACTTCAGGACAGTTGTGACATTCCATGTTCCTCCCCCAAAACTGAACAGCGTCTTGCCTTGCATTCTCACGTCACCAGTGCAAATGTACATTGACTCACTACGTTTATCTCTCTTTTCCTGGATAAGGCTAATTATTTTTGGTGTTATAAACAATCCTTCACACTGCCATTACAAATATGAACCTAGTGCCCAGTCGAAGGTTATCTTCCAAAACAAAACAAAACAAAACAAAACAAAAATCACATAAGTATTTCCACTCAACTCACCAATGGGAAAAAAGTTACAGTTTTGAGAAGTTTTGAAATGTAAATAATTCAGACAATAGTCATATCTCCCTTGTGTTGATACACATCATAATAAACTGCTCATGCTGTGCTTCTAGTTAGAATGTTCTTATTAATAACTTACAAGGCACTAATTCACTTTCTTCGGTATAAAATAAGAGAAATAATGAACAACTGTAATGTTTCTTATATTTCAGCATGTCAATTTAAGGTACAAAAAATGAGACTGTGCACTATGGGATTACGAAAAAGGTATAGAATTAGGAAAGAGTAATCTTAGTGTTTAGGTATAACTCGGCAATAACTAGCTAGATTGTGACCTTGAGCAAGTCAGTTACCCTCTTTGGAACCCCGTTTTCCCACCTGAGAAATGAATTCCCCACCTGAAGCACACTAGCTGCTTCTTGAGAATATTTCTAGTTTCAATGTTCTCTGTTGCAGAGTATATAAATCATCATATAAAATAGAGACAAGACATAACAAATTCATATAAAAACATAATGATAAAGAGATACCATAAATTAGATACTTTCTATAATGCCCCAACTCATGGGATCAAAAATGGCTTCATGATTTTTTCAAAGATAAATGTCAAATTTCAACTTCAAGCGTGAATAAACACTAACTTTTATCAACTTTATAGACATTTGAATGACACAAATGTAAATTTATCCCACAAAGTGACTATTTACTAGCTGTTTTATACACTTGAAGTCTAAAGTGAGATTAATAAAAATGATTCCTGTTCAATAGAGTTAAAAATCAATTATGAATGTTCTTTTACCTGGCTTTAAGATCTCTTTTTCTGATGCTTACTTACTCTTCCTGAGAGTTCATATGTTTTCAGTCACTAAATAAATGAAAAAGTATTCACTGAGAATCTTCTATATATTCACGATTGGTGCGTGTGTGGTCGAAGATGGGCCAGGAAGTCTAAGACATGGTTATTATTTAATTTGGAAGATGAGACTAACACACAAGGAAGAAACAGAACAATAAGAAAAATATGTGATAAATGTGCAACAAATGGTAGGAACTATAATTATTTCAAATCATAAAAGTGGGGGGAATCTTACAGGATAAGTATTCAGAAAAAGCTCCATGACAGAGGGGAAATTTGAACTAAGTATATTTTCAGTGGTCATAGAGAAGTAAGGAAGGGCTTTCTAGCAGAAGAATATGTGAGCCAATAAAGGACACTGTGAAATCTATTCAGAGGATAGTGAGTAAATGGATTCACCTGAATCAGAGGGTCCTAGGAAGTGATTCATGGGAAGTGAAGCTGGACATTTAAGTTGAAGCCAGCTGGTGGAGAATGTAAAGCACCAGACCCAAGAGTTTATGTCATGTTATACTACCATGATTTCTGTGGGGGAAAACCAGACTTAACGAGACCAACTGGAAGTCATTGTAGTTACTCAGGTGTGAAGTGATAAAAAGCTTGACCTAGGGTGGTGACAGTGGTGAAATTAGCAGCATGGTTTCTTAACAAACAGTTGAATCTCTGGGTGATGGATTCAAAATGGCCTCAAGATTACACATCTTCATGTTTAGAACATGGGAATACTTGATTAAAAGATAAAAAGAAGGAGGATCCCATTTTGAGAAGACCTTAAGTTAGTCTTTAGACGTAAGTATCTTCATAGAAGAGTTATATATGGATGTGAATATGAGCATGCTCATTGGAAATGAGGAATTGAAACACAGGAAGTCAGGGCTAGAGATAGAGATTTGAGAGTGATGCAAATATATTCCGATAGTATTTACCATCATGGGACTATGAAACTAACAATTGAGAGTGTATTTATTGAAACAGCTAGAAAGATGAGGCCAGGGTTGCTGGTGGGTAGGGAGAAAAATCAAATTCATTGAAAGAAAAAAGATTAAGATAGAGAAAAATTAAACAGCCAGAAGGCAAAGAAAGATTCAAAAAGTAGAGAATGGTCAATTCAATCAAAAGATTCAAATAATTATATTTGAAAGAATGCTGAACAAATACATTGGACTTGCTAATTATGAATTTCCTGGTGACCTTCAGTTTATAACTCTGCCCTTTTAGAGAGTAAATATGTATTTCTTCACAACCGTAAGTTACTGCTTCTTTTCCCCAGAATCTTTTTGATTGCTAAATACATGGGGAATTGAAATAAGACATCTCTTCTGGTTGAAATTGCTTATTAATGGACCATCTCTTTGTCTCCACCCAAGTCCTACACGATCCAGCTATTGGCTGACCTTCTCTAGCCATCCCAATCTATAACGATATCTTCTTCCAGTAAATGCTCATAGAACAAAACACCTAAACTTGCCATAAATTCTGTAGTATGTTGTTAATTAATGTGCTGTCTTTTCCAAATTAGATTGCAAACTCCAAGAGCATGGATTGTTTCTTAGGCTACCACATTACCTATAAGAGAGCCTTAAAATTTTTTTTAAACTTTACTTTTCAATTTTATTTTTTAATTTTTCAAAATTTATTGTATCTATTTCTTAATGTACAAGGTTATATTAGTTTCAGGTGTACAATATAGTGATTCAACAATTCTATACATTATTCAATGCTCATCAAAATAAGTTCGCTCTTAATCCTCATTTATTTTACCCAACCACCCACCCACCCACCTCCCCTCTGGTAACCACCAGTTTGTCCTCTGTATTTGGAATGCCTTAAAATTAACAGGCTCTCAATAAATATATTTTTAATGAATAAATATGGAATTAATTTGATAGCAGATAGCCATTTTTCTTTTCTAATCAAAGCAGAATCAACAGATATTGGAATAGATCATTTTTTTAATGTTTATTTATTGGGGGGGTGGGGAAGGGAGGGGTAGAGGGAGAGGAAGACAGAATCTCAAGCAGGCTCCGCACTGTCACCACAGAGCCCAACACAGGGCTGGAACTCACAAACCATAAGACCATGACCCAAGTCAAAATCAAGAGTCGGCCACTCAACCAACTGAGTCACCCAGGCGCCCCTGGAATAGATACATTCTAAACAGGTTAAGCAAAGTTTCTGATAAAAAGTGTTGTTATTAATGGGAATAAGCTCTGAAGGAAAGACAAAGATAATGTGTCTAGTACTTTTCTCCGAATATTCAACACACAAATTTCATTCCCAACTAAAAGCAAGGAAAACACCTCTGAATTTTCTTCTCAGTTCTACATATCTATTAAATAGCAGAAATTAATTAAGTTCATATAGATGGATAGAAAGTCCTTTAAAATCTAAAAGTATCTTCGTCCTCGTATATTCTGCTGAGTTTAAAGCTGCAAGAAGCAATGGAAAGAGTTTAGTTGAATTCAATCAAGAACTCTAAAATTGAAAGCTATACTATAGAACAGTTTCTTAATTGTATTCTGATAGTTGAGGAAACCGTGAAAAGTGCCAAATAGCTAACTGATGGCAGATACGGAAAAAAAATCTAAATTACCTGACATAACCTTTCACTTCAGAAGGTTTTTTCACCACTCTGAGGAGCTGTCCTGATAGAAAATATGGTATCATCTTTGACTCTTACATGCTTTATCTAATTAGTCATTGGTTACTATCATAAATATCATATATCACTTTTATTTCTCCCCGTCGTTTTTTTTTTTCACTTCCCTGATTTAAATCCTCGTCTTTCCTTAGAACTATTATGACACCTTGTTAACAAGGCTCCATTTCAATTCCTAGTTTCTTTAATTCTTTCTTCACACTAACAAAGTTAGTAATAAGCTGTTTTCCTAATTCTGGGCAAGTGAATTTTCCTAATTCAGAGCAAGTGAATAATGGTAACTCATCTCCCACTCCACTTTGTACTCAACCTTGCCTGGCTCTCCACTGCTTTCAGACTGAGTTGGCATTTGAGTCGAACTGATATCCTCTTGATCCAACACCATCTTGCTTTACTACTACTTCCTGGTATATGCTTCAATTCTGAAGGACTGCTTACCATTTATACTCTTTTGCCTTTGCTTATGATTTTCCATCAACGTAGAAAGCTATTCATTCTTTTTAGTCTGACAGCATCATCTGCGTTCTTAAAAGCCACCTCTACCAGGAAGCCATCTTATAGTCTCCTACTCAAGATTAACTACTCCTTCCTTTGAGGGTCTTCTTTTAGAATGTATTAATTTTTCTCTCATACTTAGTCACCTGCAGGTATGTTTCTTCCCACTAGATTAAAAGCTACTTGAGGACAGAAATGGTAATGAAGTTTTGGTCACTTTCTTGCTACAGATCCTAGAATGGTCTAGGTCACAAAGAGTTTTTAAAAAAATTGAGGGAGTGAATGAGAGACAAACAACGCTTGGACTTCCCCTTCAGGTTTCCAGGTTGACATATTTTTGACACCTGACATGAAATAACCAACCAGACATTTTCATCTCTCATTATTCCAATCTCCCAAATGAGAAAGATTCAGTTACATTTGACTGGTGTCCAGCCTTCATGTCCTCCTCTATTTGCTCAGTCCACATTCATCCTATAACCCTTTTCTCATTGGTCAAACTTCCTTCTTAGAATCCTTAATTGCTTCTTAGTACCCAAAGGACAAAACCCACATTCTTCAGACCAGTATTAAGTGCCATCCATTTCATACCAACAGTGTTCTATTCTCATCAGACCAAATCTTTTGGTAATATCAACAGAGAATCACATTTATACCAACCTCTGAATCTCTGCCCATGCTATTCCTTGAGACCCTAATTTCTCGCTCCCTTTCCTCCAGTTATCCAAACTCTACCTACCCTTCTGTTCTTCAGGGCCAGTTCACATTCCATTTGCATAATGTGGTCATTCTTAAACACCCCAAACCACATCAATCTCTTCCTTCTCTGAAATTCCACAGCCCTCAAGTGGACACCAGTAATTCTAGCATGTTGAATTGTTCCCCTTTCTAATGTTTGCACCTATTTAGCCTAGTTAATTTTATGAAGGCAAGAGAATTCTTGAGCTGTAAAATGGGGGTATATTATCACGCCATCTACCTCATAGGATTGTTGAGGTAACTAAATAAATAATGTATATATTTGCCTTAGTAAAGGCCCCCAAAATATTTGCTTTAAGAAAAGGACTATTCCCTGTTTGCCTCAAAGTGCCCAGTACATCAGTGAACACATGGTACACGTTATGACTGGCATAATAAATGAGTGAATGAACGAACGAACGAATGAATGAGTATTTGGTGGAGAAGAAATGGACTCTGAGAAAGGAAGTCACAATATGGGAAAACATTCCTTGTGGAGGGGATTAAGTCCAGTATCTTCAGATAGTGACACCAGGATTCAAGTCCTGAAATCAACTTGTTAAAGGCAAAGAAGAACAATGTACAGTGTCACTATTTTTTTTTTTACAACCAAGTTAGATTAGCAGCACAGCAAAGTTGACTTATAACAACATGAAGCACCGCAAACCCTGACTTACATTAACAACTCTCTATATTGCATTTAATATTTCTACATTGGTTTTAATGTTTCAAAAATGAAAGAATTGTAGGCTTTAACACATAAGACAAAGAATGCCCTTTTGTAAAGAACCTTACATCTTCCATATTTTAATGAGATTCAAATTCAGAATAAAATTATTGTGTAGAATTTTCAAGAGTATGTGGGGGGAAAACCCACTATTTTCAAAGAAGATTAGAGAAACGGAAAAACTTAGGAGCATTATAAAGCCTACGTGCTAGTAGTAACAAGGATGTATCTTAGGTGCTTGGTGATCATTACCATTAACGCAGTTCCACGTGCATAGCAAGACCCAATAGGCCCCTGATGTTTTCCTCTTTGAATGTGTGTAAGTTATATTTATTCAGACAATCTAGTACTCTAGTTATAAAGGGCTATTAATAACCACCTGTGCCTTTTCTTCCTTTGCTGGGAAAAGAAAAGCACCTTACCACTTTCCATCTAGAAACTGGGTAAGGCCAATTTAGGTCTCCATTCTTAATCTTACATAACACAATAAAATTACTGTCCAAGAACTAACTGTGTTGACTCTAACTGTAGTCATTAAACATGCTTCCAATCTTTTAAGGATAATATAGGAATGCTTTTACCCATGAAAGGTAAATGTTGGTCTGGGATGCTCCAGATTAGTTTACAGTCAGATAAACATTTGAATTTTGTCTTTACCGATTACTACTTACATGAACTTGAGTGGAAAAAATTCATTTCTACATCAGTAAAGTGGAAACAATGATTCCCTATGTACAAAGTCTCACTGTAGGAACTAAATGGTATATTATTTTTGAAGTACCTAGTGCACTGCCTAATATATACTAGATGCTTACCCTGATTTGTTTATTTTGCCAGTTGGTTTGTATCTCCAGATAAGCTTTAAACCATTTTTATTCCCTAAGAAATAAATGGATGCTGAACCTCCCAATAACACTGGCTCCTCACTAACTTCTTCTCTAGAAAACTAAATTGCAATATTTAACAGATTTGTAATGGAGGGACTAACCAGTCAATTTTGAGAGCCTCTGCCCATTAAATTCCTTTGACAGCTTAGAAAACCAAGCAGACAAGCTGTAGGAAAGATGTCTTTTCACTGCTCCAACAATGCATTTGAGGTCAAAATATGAAGCTTAAGAAGGAATTGCTTAGTCTTCTATCTCATTTCATCTTTATCTAGCATCCTTTCTTAAATGTAGAAGAGGATGTACAACATTTGTGTATAATGATGAAATCTGTCAAAGACTTTTCTTGATCACTGACTAGCATCAGGAATTATATGTTGTTCTTCTTCCTGTCCTGAATGACAAACAAATAAACAAGTAATAAAATGTTTGTCACTTGTTAACCACTAAGATACCTACATTTATTCTTTTCCGTCAGGGTATTTGTTGTGTGCAGAATTTGAACTGAGGTTTGAGAAAGAAACTGTAAGTAAATAGAAGACATAGTTTGTGTTCTTAAGAAATGTCAAATCCTGGGGCGCCTGGCTGGCTCAGTCAGTACAACATGCAGCTCTTGATCTTGGGATTGTAAGTTGGAGCCCCACGTTGGGTGTAGAGATTACTTAGAAATAAAATCTTTTAAAAAAATCATAATGACATGAAAGCAAAATTTATAAATAAATCATTAATAGCCTCATTAGCTATTCAGATCAATAGTCACTTAGGGTGACCCTACGAAGTTTAAGACATTTTGTTAGACATCATGAAAAATACAATGAATAGTCACTGTCATTAAGGACTTACCTTCAACTGGGTGAATAAAACAGTGGTAGATGAACAGGAAATGTGTGTAAACTGCTTAGCACAATGTTAGACATAATAAATGTTCAGTCATTGCTAACCGTCATTATTATTGTTATTAATATTATAACAATATGTGGATTAAGCTGTTTTATTTGAAATGCAACAAGCTATGTAGGTTCAAGTGAAAGGTGTTAAATATTGCAGAGGGTTTTTGACAGTGTAGGGTCAAATATTGGAGACATGAGGATAGAGAGCCTTAGAAGACCATAAAATTCAGAGAACATTTTCGTCAGGAGAAAGGCTTGTTAAACATGGCTCTGTGCAGAAGAGAAGCATGGAGAAAGTTGAAAATGTAAAAGGAGACTGGGTAAAGGATGGAGTAAGTTATCAGTAGTTATGAGGAAGTAGCATTAGAGAGTAGTCTTGGCTGTGGGCAGAGGCACATCTTTTTTAGCAGTAGGTTCAAAAGAAAAGTGGAGAATGATTATAGAGATTCTGGTCGAATTTAAGGGTAGTTCAGAGAATTCACGTCATATGGGTTGTGTGCACTGTTTGAGGTAAGTAGGAAAAGAGATGATCAATTGACAGTAAGGAAAGGGAGTGG
This sequence comes from Lynx canadensis, assembly GCF_007474595.2. Taxonomy (NCBI): domain Eukaryota; kingdom Metazoa; phylum Chordata; class Mammalia; order Carnivora; family Felidae; genus Lynx; species Lynx canadensis. Next base: position 134,979,142 of record NC_044310.1, on the reverse strand, counting down.
GGTTGGAATCTTGAAGAATGGAAATTTAGAGTAATTGCAGTGGACAGTGTATGGAGGTTCAATTCCCATCATAAAAGAATATCCCATTTGGATAACATGGACTGAAACAAGTCTGTATGATTATTTATGTTTCTTTAGACATTTTTGATACTCTAGGCAAGAACGGGGCTGGATTTTCCCTTGACAAGGCAAGAGTGACACGAAAAGAAGGGACAGGGATGGAAATGATTTCAAGCTCCAAGGTGAACTGAGGCAAGTAAAAGAAGACCCGGTGAAATGGACAGGAATACTGGTCATCACAAGGAAGGACCTGCATCCAGGGAGTGAGGAACTGAACGATGGGGAAGGGCAGAAGGTTGAAATCTTCTGGTTTGTAGGGATAGAATCGTCCCGGGATGAGCTCCACACCAAAGTGTGACCATCCCTGTTGTTAAAGAGCCTCAAAGCCCTGTGAAGCCGGGATCCCCCTGGACTATTTGTTGAGCCATGAAGTTTCCCAGAATGATAGTAATGGCAGCCTGGGGTAAATACAACCAGGGGACAAGTATCATCTTACCTAAGCTATGCAAGTAGCGTCCTAAACCATGATGGCAAAAATGGATTTAGAGCTTCAGAAAATTGCAGTTACAACTGGAGGTTTTTTGAGGGTAGAGGTTGTTTGCTCTGCTCCAAATTCCCTCTAAATGGGCACAGTGTTCATACAACCTTGATGGTTGACAGACAGGTTGTTTGTTGAATTAATGAATAAGTGAGCAAAACCAACAAACGGACAGAAAATTAATAACATAGGAACATTGGTTAGAAATGGCCATGTGAATTGAGGAGTGTGTTGACCCATCCTCTTTGCTCTGTGAGCTTTGACAGAGGACAGAAGGAGTGGCTGCGCTGGAAAGGTCTGTGAGGGATGGGGTATTACTATGACAGGACAACACAGTTTCATGTAATCTGAAGAAGTGCAACGCATGTAGGAGGGTATCATTAAGCATGTGGGGGGATAAACAAGTAATATGTGGAATGGAAAAGCAAAATGAACCATGAATAAAGGATTGGTCTTTTTTTTTCTCTAGTCCTAAGTCAAACTTGAGACATTCTTTATTTACAATCAAGTTATTCCATACTGAGTGCCTTTAGAAACACGATTAAACATAAGGACTATCTAAAGTAGGAAAACAAAATCCTTAAATATTAAATGGAAATTGTAAGTAAGCATCTTGATTAGAGAATTTGAAGAATTTTTATGATGTTTTCTCTTTACCCCAATAGACTTGGATGTGGATTGCCCAGTGGGGTGGGGGGTGGGGGGGTAGGGAATGAAACAAGTTTATAGGATTCAGAAGCGCAGGAACATGAAGGAAAAAAGTTTAAAATTTCATCTTTTATTTATATTGAAGTCAGCATTCACCATGGCTTTCCCCCATACTAATTTTATGGTGTTATAATGTTGTCATTTAGAACTATTTATAATGCTGGCAATGTTGTCAGCATCTAGGACCTCTTCAAATCATGTCAAATCAGTTAGGCATAATGAAGAACTGAAAAGATGGGTTTCTCTCTCACTCATTCTCTCTTTCTCTCATACTGAGTCACTATGATACAGTGGAAAGAGTAATGGGTTAAGAGTCAGGATACATGAATGCTCCATCAAGCTCTTCCAGAAATTATTTGTCTAACTTTCTATGAATCATAAGCCTCATCTATACCTTAGTTGTATCATCTGTTAAAGGAGGAAATTAGACTAGAAATTTTGGACTCCACCCCACCATACCCTTTCTTCTGATGAATTTTTGCTGGGAAGCATCAACAAAGAAAACAAAGCACCGGCTGAGCTAGTTGGCATGGGAAGGGGATGGTCCTGCCTCATGGTATTATACCCAGGGCCCTACATTTGGAAGGGCTTTGACTTTGGTTTAATGTTCTGCTGTTGTCATTGTGCACTGGGCCCCACAAATTATGTAGTGTAATTAGTCCTGCATATAGCTCACAAAATGCATTAGGATATAATAGCAGAGTATAAGCCAGAATGGGAAGGGGTGGGATCAGGGATTCACCACCACTGAGAAATGCCAGCTATGTCCAGGTTTACCAGATTCTTCCAAGTTCTGAGGGGTCTCCAGAGCAGTGAAAGACTCTAGACCTAGATTGAAAATCTCGCTTAAGCAAGAAACACCAGGTGTCAAGGTATAGCTCCCCTAAAATGGTGATATTAATGATAAGGTTAGGAGGCTGGCAAGTGGTTTGGCCTCTTTAAATACAAATTCTGTGCATCACATCATTCTCATAGAAGAAAGTGGGAAAAAGAGTACGAAATTTTCTGTACCATTATTATCCTCTAGATTTAATAACTTCCAATTTCCTCATATTATTTTTACATGGAGTGTAAATTAAATCCTTTAACTTTTTAAATATTTTTTAATCTTTTTAAAAATGTATTTAAGTAATCTCTAGACCCAACACAGGGCTTGAACTCACAACCCCGAGATCAAGAGTTGCACGCTTCAACAACTGAGCCAGCCAAGTGCCCCTAAATTAAACACTTTAAATTAGCTATCTTTCTTATGTGGGTAACAGAAGCCACACAAGTTTGATCATAAGTTATTTCTCAGCAAGAGTTGAGTGGATGTGTAGTGTTACTCAATTGTGCAAGATCAGTTTATGAGATCATTCAATTGACACCTAAATACTCAAAGGAGGGAACCATACTATTATAAAGCATGTCGTTTTCTTGTTGTTTATAATATCTGTCACACTCATGTGTTGGAGGAGTTTTGTCATCAGGTATGTCATGTAAATCCTCATTTGAAGATTTTTAGTTCACTCCGTACAATAGGTTTTTAAAAATAAACTAGAGAGGGGCACCGGGATGGCCCCGTCCATTGAGCGTCCAACTTCAGCTCAGGTCATGATCTTACAACTCGTGGGTTCGAGCCCCGCGTCGGGCTCTGTGCTGACAGCTCAGAACCTGGAGCCTGCTTCGGATTCTGTGTCTCCCTCTCTCTCTGCCCCTGCCCCACTCACTCTCTGTCTTTCTCTCTCTCTCTCAAAATTGTAAATAAACATTAAAAATAAATTAATAAGGCGTGCCTGGGTGGCTCAGTCAGTTAAGCGGCTGACTTCGGCTCAGGTCATGATCTCGTGGTCCATGAGTTCGAGCCCCGCGTCGGGCTCTGTGCTGACGGCTCAGAGCCTGGAGCCTGTTTCAGATTCTGCGTCTCCTTCTCTCTGACCCTCCCCTGTTCATGCTCTGTCTCTCTCTGTCTCAAAAATAAATAAACGTTAAAAAAAATTTTTTTAAATAAATTAATAAAAAAATAAAAAATAAGTAAATACACTAGAGAAAAAGAGAGGTTTCGAGGACAGAAAAACAGATGTAGCACTTGGTTAGACAGGAGGGCCATGTTCAGACTGTAATCAGTGTATACCTCCTGGCTGATGAATGCTGTGGTTTTATTAGCTTTGTTTGCGATTAGCAGCAGCTATCTCCACTTCACAGCAAGGGTTCCCACAAGAAATAACTGATAGCCCATGCTCCTTGAGTGACTCCTTCATTCATTCCACAAACATTTAATAAGCACTGTTTTCCTTGTGAAGTTGTCAATGGTTTCTAGTCACCTCCAAAATCTTAATCTGTGTATATGTTGCCTTCATCAAAAAGCTATGTTGCTTTGAGTTTTTAATTGAAAAGAATATAGATGAACCTCTTTAGGCCTAGCCAGTGAATAAAAAAGCAAATTGATAGGGCAATTAATTAATTGAAAGTATGGAATTCTGAAACTTCAAGGATACCCCAGAAAGCATATACCAGCTCATTTCACAGATGAAGATACTGAGATTAAAAATCACAAGTTGCTAGCCAAAATGGGTTGCCCAGGGACCGTGAACCTGGTCCAATCGTTCAGTTATTGAGCATTAGCTGTGTGCCAGGCAATGTACCAGGCACTCGTGGTACAAAGTTGAATAAAATGCAGTCTGCCTGCAGGTCAACGAAGGGTTACAATGTAATGTGATAAGGTCAGTGATTGAGATATGAAGATGATATTTAGTAAGTGCAGAAAGAGGTTATGAACTCAGGTAGAGATCCTCAGGAAGGCCACATGATATGGGACTAATTCTGAGCTACTTCCCAAAACCATGTTACTGAATACCTTCTTTACCTGGGTGATGCAGATAATTGAATTCCCAGGGCAATGATTCTTAAACTGGGCGTGCATCAGAACCCCCTGAAGGGCTTGTCAAAACACAGACTGCTGATTCTGTTTTGAACAAGCTCCCAGGTAATGCCGATGCTGCTGGCCTGGAGACCACATTGTGAAAACCAGTGTCCTAGAACACCCTCAGTTGTTGTGTGTCTCTACAAAAAGCGTATAAAAAGAGTGCGGATTTGCTGGGCAAGACACCTTACTTTACAAACCCCTCTAACATATCATAACAGAGTCTAAGAATCTTTTCAGTAATATACCAAGTCCAAAATTTTAGATTACACAGTAATGTGAAAAGTCAATACACTTGAATTTACTTGAGATTTTTTTTTCCTTTAAAGTCATGGATTCTGTACCAATACATAGCAATCAAAACTGTCTCAAGGTTAGTAGTCTCTAAATCTTGATGTTCACAATCCCTTAATATAAAACCTCACTTTGAAATTAGACTGTGTCCCTGACTGGGCTGCTTCCTGCTGTTTAGGGAGACATTTGATCCTGCAGAGATCTCATCCCCCCCCCCCCCCCCCCCATTCCTTCTGCCACTCTCTCCTAAAGTTCTTACACTTGGGGAGCTCCCATTGAGGCGCGGAGAGATGGACCCAGGCGCTGTGCTAATTCCCAAGAAGAAAAGAAAACTTTGTCGCTCTTAAGGAGCCTTCTCTGTCTCTGCGCTCACCTCTGTAGCAGTCGAGGCTCTGTGGGGCTGCCTGCCGTGTAGCAGTGTGATGAGAAAAAGATCGTCCTCTTCCCTCACAGCTGTTTTTAGATATCTGGTGCCAATATGTATTTTGGAAGCCTTCTACAGAAAGGCACGCATGCATTTTTAATGGTAAAATGCTTATGTTCATTAATTAGTCAACTTTAAACAAGGTAGCCATGAGAATTTATATACCTCAACGAATGCGGAGTATGAGCTTCTTTAAAAATTCAATAGAGAAGACTAAATTTAAAATAATTTTCCATGTTTTCTTGTCCTCTAAAATGTTAGTAAAGAGACTATTTTTCTAAGAGATGATGAACACAGTTACCTAGATTTGTGATTGTTTCTTCAGGTCCCTTTACCTTGACATATGAAGTGAGTAAATATCAGATTCTATGATATGTACATAATTTCTACATTTTGCTGAGAAGTATGCACACACATACACACACACACACACACACACAATCCTGTTACATGTTTATGTGTTTATATGTGTATATTGCAGAACCACAAGCATTTCATGTACATATCTCTAAATATGAGAATCACAGAAGCAGGAAAGCAATTATCAATCAACACCATTGGATCCTCATCCCAAAGCCCACTCTCTGGCATTAGTAGGGACTCAATAAACAGTTATTAAACAATGGGATGGATGAATGATTCTACTCGGTTTCTTACATGTATTTACTTCAGCTTTTCTCGACCCTCCAAGACGTTTTCTTTTCCAAAAGAATTACTTATTCATTTTATGTTCATTAAAATGGCTTAGCATAATATTCAAACATATTTCTTCAGTTTTTTAATGAAAATTGAAAACATGTGGGGTACTAGATCAGTTATAATAGAGTACATGAACACATGCTCATTACAAATAAAGAAAATAAATGGCAAAAGGATGGAAGTAAAGAGGGAAACAGTAAAAGAGAAGGAATAAGTATTTATGATTTAACTATTTGTAAACACTAAGCAAACCTCGCTTTTAAGTATCTTTGAGAAAGTGTCCTAAAAACTCAATTATGGGAGGTGACTGATTTGAAGACCAATATATCTCTTTTATTTAGAGTTCTGTCAACATGACTTGATTTTTTAAGGAATAACTTTAAAAGTCAATCCATATTTATATTTATCATTATCTAAAAATATCAATATCTAAGATAAACATAAAAGTATTTATGCAAGTATCATTAATAAGCAATATTAGTGGGGCACCTGGGTGGCTCAGTTGGTTAAGCGTCCTACTCTTGATTTTGGCTCAGGTCATGATCCCAGGGTCATGGGATCGAGCCCAGTGTCAGACTCTTCTCTAAGTGTGGAGCTTGCTTGGGATTCTCTCTCTCTCCCCCCATCGTTCTCCCCCACTCGCACATTCTCTCTCTCCTTCTAAAATAAATAAAATGAAAAATATGTTCTTAAAAGCAACATTTGTAAGGGTGAACAACATACTGACAAGAAATGTGAGGCTTTTCTAACTTGAAGTGACCTAGAAATTCATCCTAACAATACTAAAATACACGTGGTGATGAAGAAACATTTTTAATTAATGCATTGTTTTGGTTTTTGGGTTTTTTTGGATAGAGAAAAGTTTACCTGACCTTAGGGGAGGTTGAAATATTTGCAAGACATTAGGATAAATTTTAGGACTAAATGCAAAATCTCTGGAGAAGGTATGGGAAGAAATCACTTGAGGTTTCTTGTGAATTTTTGTTATGGTTTGATCATAAATATCATGCAAATATTCTTTGTCAGTGTGTTTTGGCAGTTCTTCCAAGGAGACCAAGGAGTAAAGAGGATTACAGAAAGAAAAAAAAAAAGGAAAAGGAAGCTGATTTTACAATAGAAAATGCAGTGGGGAATTCTGTAACTTTCTAGTGAATTTTCTACCTCATTCCTATGTCCACTATACAGTATTACAAAATCTTTGTAAAAACCAAAAATGTAAACTTCTGTATACAACCAAAACTTTATCCTTCTCAACAAGTTTGAAAGTAACCAAAAATTAATCCCATTGTTTGTTCAAATATAACAAGTGGGGTGATTTTGGATCTTAGAGACTGAAACACACATAGTCTAAAGTAGAAAGGGGAGTTTTTCAACTCACAGAATCTAAAGAGGATTGACAACAGAGCCACCGGAAGGACACAGGTGCAGCTTGGCCTCAGGAGCAAATATAGCTAGAAATGTACTATCAGGACTTGCCATCTTGTCTTTGCTTTTCTTTGTATACCTGCTTCAGTCTCTTTCTTCATAAATCTTCTTACCTTACAATGAGATATATCGATTCCTTTGTTCTACATCTTATAGCAGCAGTTACTTGAGGGAAATAAATTCTCTTGATTCTCTCTTTGGAACAAAGTCCTAAAATCATAAGGAAATGATTTACTGACTCAGTTGGATCCATTGGCTACCCCTGAACCAATCAACAGTTTGGCCTGGAGAATGGAGAACTAAAATAAGTTCATTTTAGGTGCAGATTAAGCCATTGTAGCTAGGGGAGCAGAATCATGCACTAACATGGCAGCTCCCTTGGGTACCATAAAGTTTGACAGTAGAGAATATGGGGAGCCGATGCCAGGCAAAGGAAAATGTTGTGGTACTGAGCGGGAAAACCATAGGTTACAAGTACCCATAGCAACACCAAGGGAAAACCACATTATACCTGTGTTGGTTAGACCTAGACTAGTTCATGGAAGTCTAGAATCTAGACCACTTAAGTGACTCTAGATACATGACATATATAGGTAATAGCATACCTATACCGCATGAAGAAAATCTTGATGGAGCAAATAGATTTAAATGATTGAGTGCTATCTTCTTCATTAAATTCTTTTTGAATACTCAACTGAACCCTTTTGAATTCTTGCAAATATTTATGGCCATCACTAAACAGTTTATTCCATAATTGTTCTACAATTGCCTGAATAGCAGGTCTGAGTTCCTAGCTCAACTGTGGGTATCTTATCTTATGCTTCCTTTTATTAGAAGACTTTTACACCAAGACTAATGTTAAGCACGTAATTTATTCCACATTCATTCCATAAATGATTCTTGAGAGGCTACTAATTTCTAGGCAATATGCTCAAAGCTCAGGATACAAAGATGATCAAAGATGATCCTTAAAGAGAGAATATGATTTGATGTCTTTGTCCCAATCACATGTGACATTGAAACCTAGCATACCCAAATTTGATCTAACAAGTGAATTGCCTCTCCAAACACTAGTAGTGCTTCTAGATGCAGTTTAGTTTGCCTATCCAGAAAAATCTGAATTTTCCTCCTGTTTAAGCCAAAAGGCTATTAATGCAAATCCGATTGCATTTGCATTTGGTTACATTTCTGATGGAAACATTCATATGCAAATGAAAATTCATGAAAAGATAGCCAGATAATTCCAATAGTTGCTGAAATATCAAGATAAAATTAGGATGTTAAAATGTCCATCCATCCATGTTTACTAGGCTTCACTAACGATTGTCAAGTAGGACAGTGTTCTTGAAAAGCTTAAGTAAGTCATGCCTTAAGCATTTGACAACATTCTAATAGGTCTGGGTTTAGAAAGGAGCTGCTATATTATTTCCTACTGCCACAGTGCTGAAGAAGAAGTCAGTCCCTGGTCAAATCAGTCAAGTTGCTCAAAAGTGGTTCATCTTTGATCCACTATCTTGTCCCCCTTATCTTTTCTTGCCCTTACAAACAAAAGGTGATTTTTGATAGATGTAAAGTCACTTCGATGATCCAAAACAATGAACAAAGAGTTTGTGCAAGTTGTCGTTTCTTCGTACCCTCTAGAGACTTAATGGTGCAAGTTGAATGACATTCACTACCAATAAATACCATTTGGAAAGCATCTATGGTATCACGAGTATACCCATGGAAAATTGATCTGAATCGATGTTCATATTCTTTTCAAAGATTTAAGACTTGGGGGTACTTGGCTGGTTGAGTCAGTAGAGCATGCAACTCTTGATCTTGCGCTTGTGAGGTCAAGTCTCATGTTGGGTGTACAGATTACTTACAAATAACATCTTAAGAAATAAATATATACATATTTAAGATTCTAAGAAAAGATTTAAACAACTTTTGAGATATAAAATCATAATCTACTATTACACATTCCAAACCTGTATTTGAAGGAAATATAGGTGTTGGAATCAGACTGTTGCTCTTGGTCAACTTGTTAGAACCTGGAGTGCAAAAGAGGTCATACTATTCAGGATTGTTAGCACTTAGTTTAATAGTTTACAAAGTGTGATGCTCTCCAGTTTTCTTTTATTTGGTACAAGGTTTTAGTTCATAGTTTCAAGTGTTTTTAGAATTCTGGTGTTCTCTGCTTTGGTGACTGTCACCTATCATCCATCAAATTGGAAAGCTTGAACCCAAGGAAAGATCTTAGCCTCTCCCTCCTTAGTACACCCAATCCTTCCCCCAAGCCTAGTGTTTTTATTTCTTAAGTATCTCTCAAGTCTAGCCACTTCTCATAGTCTCCATCACCAATTCCTTAACTTTTATCTTTGCCTGTTTTATGACAAGACTCCAAATTGGTTTCCCAGAATCCACTTTTCTCTTTCTGAAATCCCCACCGTACTAAGTAGCTAGAGTTGTCATTTAAATATGCAGATGGGGGGGAGGGGGAGCCTGGGTGGCTTTGTCGGTTATGCCTCTGACTTCAGCTTAGGTCACGATCTTCTGGTTCTGTGAGTTTGAGCCCCACATCAGGCTCTCTGCTGTCAGTGCAGAACCTGCTTCAGATCCTCTGTGCCTTCTCGCTTGCTCTCTCTCTCTCTCTCTCTCTCAAAAATAAATAAAAAAACATAAAAAAATAAAAATGCAGATAAGGGGTGCCTCGGTGGCTCAGTTGGTTAAGCCTCCAACTTGGGCTCAGTTCATGATCTTATAGTGTGTGACTTCAAGCCCCGCATCTGGCTCTGCACTGTCAGCATGGATCCCCACTTAGGATTCTCTCTCTCTCTCTGTCCCTCTCTGCCCCTCCCCTGTTTGTGCACGCTCCCTCTCTCAAAAGAAATAAATAAATGTTTTTTTAAAAAATGAAAAAAATAAAAATGCAGATAATTCACAATTTCATCCAATCATCTCCTTGCTTAATACCCTTCAGGGGCTTCCTGTTTCTCTTAGAATAAAACTCAAATCCTTAACAGGGCTACCACACACCACATGTTCTGGTTCCTGCCTGCCTCTCTACCCTAGCATCATATTGCTTCCCTTTCGCTGTCTGCACTCAGCACTGTCTTTTTAGATAGTGATACGCAGCATGCTCTTTCCAGCCTCCTTGTATGTGCTGCTCTTCCCCAGCTTCTAAAGTTAGTTGACTTCATGCTTTCTCAATTAAAGTTTTCCTGATCTTCTAGACTCCATCAGGTTCCACCCCCCCCCTTTCATAGGACCACACAACTTCCTTGAGTAATATACATGTGAGTTTGTAACATTGTTTTTATTTTTGAGAAAATGTCAGTTATACTGATTGTTCTCATGTCTTCCTGCAGGATGAAAATGAATCTGTTTTTTGCTTATCAAATCAAGCCCTTCCCACTTTCTGTTCTTTGCATCTATAATCCACAAGTTTGTAACAGTGAAGGCAACAATAAAAATGAAATAAAAATAAACATTGAGTAGCTCAAACATCATCCTGCCACAAACTGTCAGAGATAATTAGTATGGCAAATACTTTAATATCTTATATGGCAGAGAAGGTGAGGTGGGGAATATAGGGTGAACGAAGCTTAACTGCTCTCAGAAACTATGAAAGTAGGGCTCCACCCCCTAATTATACTAGCAAATGACTTTCATCCACCTACTTAGGGTGGATACTACCATACCAGCCACACTCCCAACACTGGCTTATGCATAAAACTTTTTATTTAGGGTATTTAAGCCACAATTTATTGCAGAAACATATCTAGAAGTTTCAAATATACAAAGTCTTGTGACACAGTTGCTGCAATTGATTTACAACTATTATCCAATTCATGGGAACGGAGTCATAATTACAAAAGTTACAAATCTTCAAAATCACACAGCAGAATGGCTGTTGCTTTTGCTTTTATTAAGCATCTCTGTTCATTTTATTTTACTTCTGATTGTGAGCTTCATTTTATTTTCAGGCAGCTTTAAAAAATACTGATAAGGAAAGATAAAGTGCCACATCCCATGACTCTTTAACAAAGTCCCATTATTATCTCTCTAGGAATATCTGTCCTTTCACATCTGTGTCAGACTGTGTAGTCCTGGCCACCTGTGATGTTCAGAGAGTGGAAGGTTAAAAGCTTATATTTAGCAACAGGATGTATCTGTGGTTAAGCACTTTAAGTTTAGTGGACAATAAAAAATTAAACATACCTTTCTCAAAAGAAGAGGAAGTTTTATATAGACTGTTATAGTAGCTTTGAGTTCATATTATCTCTCATGTTATGGGTCTTAGAATGTAGTTCTGTTTTCTTTTTTTTTTCATTTTCCCTAAAAAAATTTGAAAAATGTCTTTCATTCTTTGTGAATTATGCAGACTAGTATTCCAGGAAGGAGAAAAAAAAAAAATGTGCCTATTTCACTTAAAGCAAAGTGTCTTTTTTTTTTTTTTTTGCATGTATTATTCGATCAATAACCGGTCACCTGCAACACTTCTTACAAATAAATTAGGTGTGTGTGGTCTTTTTTGCAAGTCAACGTTTCGTAGTAACTGTGATGTGCGTGGGCTTGGGCTACCCACGAAGAAGGCCCTGCAAAGACGCTTCTTCTCCTTTTGTGATTTCAGTCAAGAATGCAAATTGCACATCAGACTTTGAGGAATACTTTGCCAAAAGAAAACTGGAGGAACGCGACGGCCACGCAGTCAGCATCGAGGAGTACCTTCAGCGCAGTGACACGGCCATTATTTACCCAGAAGCCCCTGAGGAGCTGTCTCGCCTCGGCACGCCAGAGGCCAATGGGCAGGAAGAAAATGGTGAGGCTGTAATTCATTTTTAGCCACTACGCTGACCTCTGCAGCTGTTACAATTACAAATGCACTACATGCCTGGGTGTTTACCTTAAAATTTGAAGAACAGCTGCAGAGGCATGGAATTTCATGAGCAAAGATTAGAACTGTAATTTTAGGGTATTGTGAAATTTTTTTTGTCAGCAAATTTGTGTCATTTGTACATCCAATAAAGAACAAGAACAATTAGAGCCTATTCCTAAGAGATAAAAATATCGGAATTGATTCCTAGGTTTCTGAGATATTTCACTTTGGAGGAACACAAAAAAGAAAGAAAAAAAAGAAAAGCAAAAGTTTAGCAACAGTGACCCTGCCCTTCTTCTTCTTCTGACACCTGAAAAGCTCTCCCACGCTGTGAATCCCCGAGTCCCATGTGACCAAAGGTTTTACTCCGAACTGTCAGTCGCCTAAGGAGAATTTCCTCCTTCATCAGCTGTTTAAATTTCCCCCCAAAAGCGCCCCGTAATTAATTAACTTCCCAGCGCAGTGTGAGCTGATTCCGACACGTCTGCGCCGGGTGTGCGAGGGGCCCGGTGCGCGCCCAGGCCGAGGGCGGCGATGGCGCTCTGGCCGAGCAGATTGCAGGGATTCCTGTCAGACCATCCCGGGCAGGCAGCCCATTAGCTGCCATTGATTTACTGACCTTTTGGCCTGCTTCTCTCCCTCTCGTCTCTCGGCTACAGACCTGCCACCTGGAACTCCAGATGCTTTTGCCCAACTGCTGACCTGCCCCTACTGCGACCGGGGCTACAAGCGCTTGACGTCACTGAAGGAGCACATCAAGTACCGCCACGAGAAGAATGAAGAGAACTTTTCCTGCCCTCTTTGCAGCTACACGTTTGCCTACCGCACCCAGCTCGAGCGGCATATGGTGACGCACAAGCCAGGGACAGATCAGGTGGGGGGTTGGTTTTAAGTGATTTCTTTCTATAATAACCCCTTAGAGAAACGATATTGCTTTGATTGGCAATCATTATTAATTTTTCATGGCATTTTGAAGATGCAGATCTTTTAATGGTAATAGCTTTAATTGAGGTCTAAATGATTTTTTGATGGTCTCTTCTAATATGATTTAATAGTCTTATGTTCACGATCGAATGAGTGTGTTAATTTCTAATTTAGAAATTTTATTTGCACTTTAACTTGACTTTAGTTTCATTTTTATGTTCCACAAAAAGTGAATGAAATTGTAGCATTTTAATTATACATTATTAAACATCTCAGCAATTTTAATTCCATTTTTCACCTACTTGTACTCGGAAAAAATTTTTTTCATATGGGATCTAAGTCATAGTAAAAGAAGTGTGCATTTCTTTCGTTTGTCACACAACACCTTCAATTACTTAGAGTATTTTTAGAAGCTGCTACTAGTTTATGAAATCTAATGAAGTGTTTAAAAAAATCAAAAGGCAGATTACACACATACATAAAATAGACTGATGAATACCGAAATATTGGACGTGTATTTAAAATGATCCCTTTTGATTCGTTTGTCTGTGGCTAAATGTTAAGATCACTCCGCCTCTGTTGACTTGTTTGTGTTAAAAATAAAAACTCTCTCTTGAACAGGTAAGCACAGCCTCTTAAATCCTTAAAGTGGTGGAATACGATCAATTCGTCCCTTATGTGGGTCCCAACAGGGTCCCCTACATGTTGTGGCAAAACTGCTCTCTCTGTTCTCCTAGGAGAATTGACTGCAGATTGATGTTATGTGTTTCAGTGGCAACAGAAATGGTGTGCCTGAAGTCCCAGTAACTGGCCTTACAGATCTGGAATCCTCCCATATAAGCCTTGCTACCATATCTGTTTTAAAAATTATTAAGCAGGATATTCTATAAAATTCTTACATTGCTTTTTTCTTGTGGGCATTATTTTCTTTGAATAAGGAAAATGAGGATAATCAAACACAATCAAGCAATGGTGATGATACTATATTATGGAATTTTACTATTGTAAAAGAACAGCTCATGAAAATCATTCCATTTATAGCTGATTGGGCTTGTCACCTGAACGTTTTTCAAAGTTCAGTTACAAAAACTATGCTTGCATAGTTACACTTATGTAACAGTTTATCTCCCCTTGCTTATATGCACAAAATCTCTAGGAAAAAAAAAGTGCCTAGATATTTATCTAGCATAACTGCTTTAAATTTCACATGCAGAAGTGTGATTGTGTTGGCGCATTATGAATGGTAGCTTTGGTGTTGAAAAGTCCCCTCATTTGCTCATGGCATTTACAATTAGTAAATTAAAATGATTGTATCATATTAACAGTGGCACAACTAAAGTTTATAGTAGTCCTCTGAGGGCTGTGGGGGGAGACAAAGCAGCTGTTGCTGTTTGTTTATGCAACTCAGCAACATATGAGCGCTGGTCCCTCAATGGCGCTCGGCGGGCTGGGCTCCGCTTGATCTTTGAAGGTTGCTGCTGTTTGAACAAACCTCCCTGTGTCCCATGTAACACCATCTGTCTCACTAGGAATGTGGGAAGATTCAGCACACCCTAGCAGTTGTCATACCGTTTCTGTGCTGTCTTTTTGCAAAAGGCTTTTGTGTCATTGCTGCTTGAAAAAGGCTGACCTCCTACCTTGAGCATCCAGAGTGGATGACTGTATTTTTTTTTTTTTTTTTTTTAGAATTCTAAGTCACAGAGCTTTTTTTCCCTTGTTCAAAAAGGTCAGCTGTGTTTGATTATATCTTTGCTGCTTTTAACTTGTCTTTTCAGCAAACTTTTCTTCTTTTTTGTCCCTACTCCCTAGCACACTACTAAAAAGGAAAATGAAAAGTCGTTGAAGTCTTTCCTACTGGCCTGTGATAAAACTGCTCAAGCAGCTATAACCCAAGATGTTGTCTCTTACATTTGATAATGAATCAAATCTGATATGCAGCACATCAGGAAAAACAGGGTTTACATTTGCTGCTAGCACAGTGAATGGGATATTTAAACATGCTTATCGTGTAATGAAATATTTATAGTCAAGAATTTTTTTGTTTGTGTATGTGTGCTTTTTTTTTCTTCTTTAAAATTGATATTGCTTCAGTATGAGATACACTTTTACCCTGATACAGAAAATTTGATAAAATTAGTTCTTTGCATGGGGAGTTTTGGGGGAGGCTGTTTAGAATTTTCAGGATAATATTTATTTATTTCCTTGACAAAACGGTTACATCCCAACAGGGAATGTTCAGATTTTAAAATGTGCCATAAACACAGAGAACCACAAACATCTTTACAATTATACTTTCTCATCTCCAAAGGCTCAAAGAAACATTTCAGAAAAGAGACTACAGAGATAATTCTAAAGCAAGTGTTGGATGCGCATGTGAAAGCCCTTTTTTTTTTTTTTTATTTGTTCCAATTTTATTGCCAACATTATCACTTTTATTGCAACTCTGAAAGACTGGGCAAATAAATAAACATGCACTCAAACCTTTTGGCCTGTCTGAAAAATAGAGGCCTTTTAAAAATATTTGTAACAAATTTCCTTTGTTCCTCCTGCACAAAACTGATGTCAGTCTTTCTCCTTTTATAGCACCAAATGCTGACCCAAGGAGCAGGTAATCGCAAGTTCAAATGCACAGAGTGCGGCAAGGCTTTCAAATATAAACACCATCTGAAAGAACACCTGCGAATTCACAGTGGTGAGTAGCAGAGGTGCTGGTGCTCACATTTGCATTTTGTGCCATTAGGAGAGTTTTAAAAGATTGTTTGAAATTTACACAATCCTGTTTGTAGCTTTTTGGAACTATGCTTTTATTTCATAAACTGTGCGGGCCTGCTCTGCCTTCCTGAGACTGATGGTACCACCAATAGCGTGATCTTACAAATCAAAGAGGAATGCTTAGACTTCCTAAAAATTGCAAATGCTTTGATTTGTTACAAAATCTAGAGGCTCCTTCTCGTCCTTTCAGCCACTCTTCTACAGATTAAGTATTTCTGACCTGAAGAAACTCAGCTGGCAAATTCGGAAGGGTATTCATTTTCGATACCTAACCATGAAAGAAAAAGTTGAAGAATTTTGGATGAGAGCTTTTGTATGATAAATGTTCCTTGATTCCTGGGAGCTGTATATTACAGAACAGCATCCTACCACTGAGATTTCTTCTTTATAACTATTTTGATAGCTCTGCCAAGCATTTTATTACCAAATTGGATGCTATTCAAAGGACTAGTTGGATTGGTAGAATCAATGGAATCTCTACAGAGTTGATTAAAGCCATGGCTACACTTCCCTTTAAATACTGTGACATCTTTATTGTGCTATTGACCACACATTAATCTGACACTCTGTTTAAATAGGAGGCTGCCGATGGCAAGACAAGATTTGGGATCTTGGCTGAAAAAGGCATAGATAGCCCTCACCTTCCACTGCTAACATCTTGAATTATGTTCTCCCAGGGTAGATAAAACCCAGAAACAGTTACGGCCACATAATTCTAAGCTAAGCACCTAGAATGTAGAGGTACCCCATTCTGTTCCTTCCATTTGGTTTCACAGATTCTTGTGTTGGCAGACAATCGTCATTGTTACCCAATCAAAGAAGTGTAATGTTAATTTTGATTATCATTTTAGGTGAAAAACCGTACGAGTGCCCAAACTGCAAGAAACGTTTCTCCCATTCTGGTTCCTACAGTTCACACATCAGCAGCAAGAAATGTATTGGTTTAATCTCTGTAAATGGCCGAATGAGAAACAATATCAAGACGGGTTCTTCCCCTAATTCTGTTTCTTCTTCTCCTACTAATTCAGCTATTACCCAGTTACGAAACAAATTGGAGAATGGAAAACCACTTAGTATGTCTGAACAGACAGGCTTACTTAAAATTAAAACAGAACCACTAGACTTCAATGACTATAAAGTTCTCATGGCCACACACGGGTTTAGTGGCACTAGTCCCTTTATGAATGGTGCACTTGGAGCCACCAGCCCTTTGGGAGTCCATCCGTCTGCCCAGAGTCCAATGCAGCACTTAGGTGTAGGGATGGAAACCCCTTTACTCGGATTCCCCGCAATGAATAGTAACTTAAGCGAGGTTCAAAAGGTTCTACAGATTGTGGACAATACGGTTTCCAGGCAAAAAATGGACTGCAAGGCTGAAGAAATTTCGAAGTTGAAAGGTTATCACATGAAGGATCCATGCTCTCAACCTGAAGAACAAGGAGTCACTTCTCCTAATATTCCACCCGTAGGTCTTCCAGTAGTGAGTCATAATGGTGCCACTAAAAGTATTATTGACTATACATTAGAAAAAGTCAATGAAGCCAAAGCTTGCCTCCAGAGCTTGACTACTGACTCAAGGAGACAGATCAGTAATATAAAGAAAGAGAAGCTACGTACTTTAATAGATTTGGTCACTGATGATAAAATGATTGAGAACCACAACATATCCACTCCATTTTCATGCCAGTTCTGTAAAGAAAGTTTTCCCGGCCCCATTCCCTTGCATCAGCATGAACGTTACCTTTGTAAGATGAATGAAGAGATCAAGGCAGTCCTGCAACCTCATGACAACATAGTCCCCAACAAAGCCGGAGTTTTTGTTGATAATAAAGCCCTCCTCTTGTCATCTGTACTTTCTGAGAAAGGAATGACAAGCCCCATCAACCCATATAAGGACCACATGTCTGTACTGAAAGCGTATTATGCTATGAACATGGAGCCCAATTCTGATGAACTGCTGAAAATTTCCATTGCTGTGGGCCTTCCTCAGGAATTTGTGAAGGAATGGTTTGAGCAACGAAAAGTCTACCAGTATTCGAATTCCAGGTCACCATCACTGGAAAGGAACTCCAAGCCGCTAGCTTCCAACAGTAACCCTCCCACAAAAGACTCTTTATTACCCAGGTCTCCCGTAAAGCCTATGGACTCCATAACATCGCCATCCATAGCAGAACTCCACAACAGTGTGACGAATTGTGATCCTCCTCTCAGGCTAACCAAACCTTCCCATTTCACCAATATTAAACCAGTTGAAAAATTGGACCACTCAAGGAGTAATACTCCCTCTCCCTTAAATCTTTCCTCCACATCTTCTAAAAACTCCCACAGTAGTTCTTACACTCCAAACAGCTTCTCTTCTGAGGAGCTGCAGGCTGAGCCTTTGGACTTGTCATTACCAAAACAGATGAAAGAACCCAAAAGTATTATAGCCACGAAGAACAAAACGAAAGCTAACAGCATAAATTTAGACCATAACAGTGTTTCTTCATCATCTGAAAACTCAGATGAGCCTCTAAACTTGACTTTTATCAAGAAGGAGTTTTCAAACTCAAATAATCTGGACAACAAAAGCACTAACCCAGTGTTCGGCATGAACCCCTTTAGTGCCAAAACTTTATACACAGCTCTTCCTCCACAAAGCGCATTTCCCCCTGCCACTTTCATGCCACCAGTGCAGACCAGCATCCCTGGGCTACGACCATACCCAGGACTGGATCAGATGAGCTTCCTACCACATATGGCCTATACCTACCCAACTGGGGCGGCTACTTTTGCTGACATGCAGCAAAGGAGAAAGTACCAGCGGAAACAAGGATTTCAGGTAATGAGACCTATCCTTTTGCTCCGAACAGAGGAGATGAAAACTATATTATACCGTGTACGCGCACGTAGGGGGAAAAAAGTCTTAGTGAGAAAACCAAGTGCCGTGTTTTCAGCAGACATGGCAGTTTGTTTTCACTTGAACCTCAAACTGAGTGGGCTAGCCAAATAAGTGGAGAATCAGTGGAACACTGCTCTGTGGAAGCACATGTGCCCTAAAAAAGAGGAAGACTTTAATACCTGTTTTGGAGGTTTATTTAGATTGATCTGTATGTTTTTAGAATCACACATCGATAGCAATATTGGACAGGGCTTAACATAGACGCTAAAAGTTACCATTTACAACAGTCACATACTTGTATAGATGTTCACAATTTGCGATCATTACATGTACAAATTTGACATGTACTTGGTCTTATAGAAAATCGTGTATTTTGAAGAGTATTTTAGAAAATATTTTGTGCATGCCACTTGACTTCTTACGTAGTTTTCGAACCAGTAAGTAATCTATGGTTTTCAAATACAAAAGCAGGTATGTTTTAACAACACGGATTATAATCCCTATTTGGAAAATAGGAGCACAAGGAGCAGTGTACCTTTGTAACAGCTGTTCCAGGATTCCAATTTCCAGTGCATCTGCCCTCTCTGTAAATGTATTTAAGCCTATTTAATCTCCTCTAATATTAATTAGTGCAAACGTAGTCTAAGAAAACTGAACTGTGAGCTAGCAAATGGAAATGTATGTTATCATGCAAGTTTGCACTCCTTTGGATCAAGACAAAATAAATATCAAGAAATTTAATAATTTACTGATCCACATTCATTATTGCTCAATGCTGAAGGCTGTTTTAACATAGATAGAACATTGATAAAAAGTGTTATTAATATTCCCTATTTCAAATTAGAAAATTAAATATAAAAATATAGCTTGAGGCCTTTAGTTGGTAGACATACATTTAAATAGATTGCATAATAATAACATTTTGTACCTAAATATAAAATTCAATTAAAATGGGGTTTCTACAGCTACAGATCATTTCTAAAGTTAACCACGCTGGAAAACACACAAATTCTGATGTGTAATGTTCACTCATGGATATTTCCCAATATAAAGAAAACTAAGGACTTTAGAAAATGTTATGTTTTTCTCACCTTCAGAGTTGACTGTGTTCTACCCTTGAAAAACAATGAGCTGTACCATGTAGGGCAGAGAGGGTTTATATTTTTGTGGAAATGTGAGACCTCATCCATTATTCGTGGAAAGTAATAGGTTTAAAACAAACAAACAAACAAACAAACGAGATCGATTAATAGCCAGCACTTTTGAGGTTCTCCAAATGTCAGCCTACGTGAAGTTGTTTGGTATAAACACAAAGAGAAGAGACTGTGTTGAACTATGTGATTATATCACAGGGAGAATTGCTTGATGGAGCACAAGACTACATGTCAGGCCTAGATGACATGACAGACTCCGACTCCTGTCTGTCTCGAAAGAAGATCAAGAAGACAGAGAGTGGCATGTATGCATGTGACTTATGTGACAAGACATTCCAGAAAAGCAGTTCCCTTCTGCGACATAAATACGAACACACAGGTATGAGTGACTTTGACTAGCTAGTTAGAGCTTCCCGGCCTGCTGTACATTTCATAATATTTAATGAGTACACTTGTGCAACATAAGATGGAACATATGCTGATACCTTCAACAAGGAAGAAATAATGCTTTTGCCTAGCTCAGTAGGACTTTTTTGTTGCCTGTTTATTGGATCATTCGTGTGTTTATGCGTGTGCTTGTCTTCAGATCTTTCAAGTTAATCTGGAAGCCAAATTCACAAATCCCGTCAAAGGTATATTTAAGTGGCCAGGGCAATGAAATGGCATGACACGGCCCCGCTACTGAAAATGTGTTCAAATTCCTCAGTTGTAGTGACTCTGTTTATGCGAAAATTTAATGAAAAATTCAGCCAGTCGTATATTAGTTTGATCACCCAAACTTCAAGTAAGCTACGACTTGGAGGTGGTTCTGTTTGGTTTTATAAATTGGCCATTTTTTGAATAAAGCAGAAGTGTTAGGACTGGGAGAGAGAAAGGTATAAGTCAAGTAATCTGCCAGACGAGCTACTGAAGCTACTTCTATTTGAAAGATGACAATAAAACTTTCTAAATTTAATTAGCTTATTTCCAATGCATGCATTACCGATTAGGAACAATCATACAGAGTTGACAAGATCGCAGCCTTGTTCTTCCCTCTGAGTGAGTAGAGAGATAGTGGGTTAATCTTTCAAGCCAAGGGAGAAGTACCATAATGTGGAGCAGCATTGGTTCCCACAATCCCAGATCTGCTCCGCAGCCCCGTGGTGGAGCTACACCTGTGCTCGCTCCCTCCCTCCTTCTCCTTCCACCTTTGACCACAAAGCAACCCAGCCCCATCCCTGTCCCTAGTCCCTAACCTGTTTCCAACTTTTCTCCTCGGGATATTTGGCATGCTGTACTGGCCCGAGATGGGAAAAGGAAAGAGTGTAGGTCCTCAAGCGAAATACTGGCAGGGGGAAATGATATGAAAACTCTCATTTTAAACGAAAAAGTCTAGTATCACACATTTTAACATAGGGCAAAAAAATATTAGCCTACCAATACTTTTGGGGGGAAAGTGATGAAAAGACAAAAAAGAAAAAGATAAGAGAAGGTAATGTGAACACTTTCTGCTGTATTCTGACGAAGTACACTGTGCCCTTTTTAGTATCTGAAAATATCCTTGGGGAGCACTCGTCCTCATCATCTGCCCTTGTCCCTCACTGGGCATGTGCAGGAGGCAGCACAGTGACCAGGACCTGCCCGAGTGGGGGGAGGTTGGGTGAATAGTAGGTGTTCAGGGTATTTATGAAGAGAACAAGGTTGGTAAATAGCAGTACCCTTACTGCAGCCACACCAATTCTCTCTTTCTTCAACTGTCTGATATTAGTTAATATTGTTTTAAAAGCTCAACTAATGATACTCCAAAGACAACCTAGTTTGAAAAGCAAATCCCGATAGTTTCTGCACTTGTGTAATATAATTCAATGTTTGAAACGTCAGAATTTTCCTGTATTTGTCTTTTATCCTAGATATCATAGATGTTTTCTTTAGTACCAAGTCCTATTTAAATATTTATGAAGATATTTTCATATCTAAATTTACTTTAATATTGTAATCAACCTCAAATATATTTTGTATTTCATTATTCAGCTACAATAGGCACATCACTGAAGGCATCTTTCCCTCTCTGATTGATTTTATTATATGACCATATGCAAACTCTATCATTTACTACATGGTGAGTCTAAAACTTTTATTTTAGTGAGGGCTATCATACATATTGACATCCAGTCAATATCTTTATTTCTTACAAATGAGATAGTCCATAAACTTCATAGGCATATAGATAGTTGAGAGACCCAAAAGTTGACAAACATAAATATGCATCATCAATTTGCCAAATATGCTGTATTTTAAAACATAAAAATAAAATGTTCTGGTTCCTTAAGATGTAAGAAGATCTGCTGCCTGGAAGTAATGTATAGCAACAAGATGCTAATCATCCAATGGGTTCTTTAAACATGTGATTAGTTCTCCTCCCGTTGGCTTCCTAGCTTGTCAAGTTTCCAGTGTGTTAACTTTTTGGTCTCTTGACCAAACATCTCATGACATTACTACTGTCAGTGTATTAGGTTCCATCAATGTGAAGTTCTCCATGACTTTTCTAGCACTATGATGTACGTAAAAATTTAGTCCATTTCCCTTCCCTAATTGGGCCCAGAAGCCTTTTGTTTGTTTATGTTAAGCACTAGTAATGCTTTGGGAATGTACTAATGTGAAAATTGCAAGTGAAAACAGTCTTTGGGTTGACTGAATCTAAGGTTTGGGAAATGAAGTTGAATCATCATTTGGTTAGGTGCTAACTACAAATGTGTCATTGATAACGTGTGTTTGTTGCATCTCTACAATTTAACATATACGATGGCTTAAATTAAGAAGGAAATTACGAGCTACCTATTCTTGAGACCTTGTGCTCTTTTACCTTGACCTGTTTAATTTATTTCCTAGGCAGACACCAAAGACATAATGCTTAATTTCCTTTACCCATGGCGTATTGCTTGCTTGCTTTTCCTGGGGCCTAGGCCTGGGATCGGGACTGGGAGACAGAAAGGGAATACTCTCCAAATGTTGACTTCAACGGGATTAATTGTCACAGGCCAGGACTGTGAAACACAAAATCTGAAACTCCCGTTAGACCCTGTCAAGAACTCCTTTGTATTCCACTGCAATTTAAATCTGACATGTCTTGAGTAATTTCTCTATTGAGACATTGTGGTAGGTACTCTTAACCCTACCTTATTCAGAAAAGCAATAGAAATATTTCTACTTTTGAGTAGATAAAGTCAAAGTTTTAAATAAATTACCAATTTTGTTTCTCAGTTATGTGATAATATTTTTTCATACCACAAACCTTCCATTTATTAACTTCAGTTATCATTCTAGCTGTCAGGTGAATCATGAACCTTGAGATTAGAGAAACAAAATTACCCTAAAAAAGTTTTGATTCACTCAGCGTCAAGTTGGATGTTTTTCTGAATCTTGCCCATATAGAAATTTAATTCCAGAACATCTTGATTTGAATCAGGTAAACCAGTCAAACAGATTTAAAAAAGATGAACATCCAAGTCAGGTCTCATTTAAATTGAATGTATTAAATACTTACTAGTGACACTTCTGGAGATTAGTAGACTATTTCATCAAGATACAGGTCAGTCCCCCTACACTTACGCCCAAATTCTGTCCTTTGCCTGGCATAATAGCTGTACATTTCATTCTCTCAGGTTGTCAGTTCATAATGTAGAATTAATATATTTAAGCATATTGTTTATTATTGATTGAAATCCTTGAAAATCGATTGTCTGCAATCATAGAATACCTATATAATAGACTGCAGTTTAATGGGCATCCCCCAAGCATTTCCACCAGGCCTTGAAAGTTGTCCTGGAGAGTGTGTGTTCTCTCTCAGGGCATTGCTCTGTATTTTGTTTCTTTGGAAAAGAGAGAGCCATACCAACTGTGGCAACTGTGATGTTCACTCACAATTATTCACAGCCGATCTGTGAAGTCACCTAACTGTCCCACTTTTCTCTGCTCCTGAGCTGATGAGACATCCAAAGGAGGCTGTAGGACAGTTCCACTCAGGCATGCCCTAGCAACTAAAGCAGCAAGAAATTTTCCATCTACCACCTGTCTTCTTTCCTTCAGATTTACTTCTTCCATGTACTCTTCTTATCTTGCTTATAACTTGAGAATTATTGAGCATGTATGGATAAAAATGAATAAAATTATCTAACATTAATTGAGTGCTTACTACGTGCAATCCTCGTTCTAACCACTTTACCTATGTTGTCTCCTTTACTCCTTATGCCTGGATCACAAGTTGGGTCCCCAAAGGATCCTCAGGTCCTTTTACTTAAAGGGACCCTGATCTTCAGAGAGGTTAACAGAGAGGTTACCTGTGTTGCACAGTTAGTACGAAAAGATGGATTTGAACCCAGGCAGTCAGACTCCAGAACCCATCTCCCGTATTTAACACTGCACCATCCTGCCCTGTGAATGAATCGCTACCATCAGAAACGTCTTACCCGTGCTCCTGCTGGCATCCTTTTCTTTAAGGTCCAAGTACACGCAAGACAAACCAGATTCACACGTAGTGACTTGAAGTCTTCTGGCAGGCCAAACCTCTGTCTTTTTCCCAAATATACTTCTGCTTCCTGTTAAATTACCTTCCCGACATGGTGGTCTTGTCAAATGGAAAAGCACGCCACCTTTCCAAATTCTTG
>NC_044310.1:134862354-134949854 GCF_007474595.2 Lynx canadensis | reverse complement strand
CTCTCCTGTCACCCCCTTCTTTGTCATCTTTTTCTAGCTTCATTTCAGGCAGACTCAGAATACCTGGGTCTGGAAATACCAGGATAACACTCGCAAATTTGTGACAATCACTACAATATCCCATATCTAAGATGTTTTAAAATGCCATTTGTCCACGAACACTATTGTGCATTAGAGCCACATAATCTTACAACTCTAGGGAAGAATAAAAATGTTTGGCTTATCCTAAGATTCCTTTCCAAGGTCAGGAAAAAAAGAAAAAAAAAAAGCCCACTCCATAATCAAGAGACATGCATTTTAGTAACATCAGATGTATTCTTCTCTTTTCCCTTATCAAATAGCTGCTCTTCCCACACTCTTAGTTTGAAGTCTAACCCTTTTTTTTCTAGACTAGGGGGTAAGGGAGGGTGATGAAATGTTGGAACAATTGAACATCCCCGTCCATTTTCTCCAAAAAGCCTTTTGTATTCTGGCAGATCTGTGCAATCTTTTTTTCACATGACACCGTAGGCCTAGGCCTGAAATAATGGGGAAAAGAGATGAGTATCAGGATTTCTCAGCAAGAACTAAACAAAACATACATCTTCTTTAGTGTGAATTGGACTGGGGGTGGAGTGGGTGGGGTTGGAGGAAGGAAAAAAGAATGGAATATCTGAATAAATATGAATAAATTTATTAGATACTTTTCGCCATCAGATAGCTTCCCTCCCCCCACCAAAAGTGTTATTTTCTATCTTTCTAAGGATATAAGCCTTAACGAAAGCAATCTGAGTAACGGATTTGAGGAAATTGCCCAATAATACGTTTACATGCATTTGAACTGAAAAATTGTTAACCACGCTTTTGTCCAAGATGTGTGAAGGCCATTCAGGGGCTGTAGCGCCCTGGATAGACACACAAACAAGTGTGTGTCTATCTGGAGCCCCACACATTGTAATAAACACAGCTGCATTTATTTGAGTATGTGATCCCATGTACATGTAAAAACATTCAAACAAACACACTCCACAGATTTATTTGATTGTGCAATGGGGCAATTATTCAAATAAACATGCTCGGTGCAATTATTTGAATCTCACATTGCATTTTCATCAATCACAGCTCTAAAAAAAGGGGGGGGGGGAAACACCAAAGAATTTATGTGGGAAAAAAAATATATGTGAAAACAACCTTATTATAGATTTTATAGGGTTAGCCAAAGTTATGGCTCCTCCTTAACTGTACTCAACTATTCTGTATCAAACGACATTTGTTTCTAATGATTAATTGATTCATCCCGCTGGATCATGACATCGAAAATGACCACAACCTTCAGAGTCATAGAGTAGCGAACTTTACAAACCTCAATTGGGTAGAAATGTGGAAATCTCTGTAGTTTAAGTGCAGAATAGTTCTTCCTAGGCATTTTACATCAAGGGGATACTGTTTAAAATTATTATCACTTCAAATAGCACTCCCATAAATTTAAAAAATTTTATACATACAACAAAACATTCCTACATTTGAAGACATAAAAAAAATCACAGGTGACTCATCTGATCATTTTATATATTAATAACTATTATGACATATATGTGAACACATCACGAATCGTATAGGTGTACCAAGAGGCAGCTTATGCCTCTCTTAAGTATGTACTGACATAACCTAATATACTAAAATGGGAAGGGGCGTTTAGTCACTGAAATATGCATCGTGTAACAAAGATGAAGAAAATACATGGCTTGTGCCCATCATAAAAAAGATTCAGACTGAAGGCTTAGCTTTGGTTTTTATTCAATTAAATTGTTAAACTGTGCACAGTGATTTTTTTTAGAACTTGAGACATTTGTGATGTTGGCTGTTTAAATCTTTGTTACCTTCGCTGTGAATTGAAATTGTACATATTTAGTAAATCATGCAGACAAAACAAACTTTTTAGACAATATTTTTATTGGAGAGTTTTCTTTTCCTGTATCCATGTTAAAAAAAAAAAAAAAAACAACAAGACCTCCTTTCCCAAAATAAAAAATGTCAATACTAAATTTAAAGAAGTATAAAGGAATGATTGCTTCCTTTAGAGCTAAATATTGAAATAAACATGGAGATAATTGGCAACCTGTTCTTTTGGGCTAATAGGCCGTGTCCAATTTTTTGGGTCTGATGTTTCAGAGGGCCTCTGTTTCAGGGTTGAAGATCTATTAATCTCTGAATTAAACAAATGCTATTAAATTACAGAAATAAATCCCTCAGTCTTCATTTGTACATGAAATCTGGAATCAGAGAAGCAACACTGAGATGACACGAATGTGCTACAACCCCAAACTTGCTCTATTAAAACAGTCGCCTACCACCTATAATCTAGTATGACATGTTAAAAGGCTCCAAAATATCGAAAATATAAAATGAGCATGGCCGTTCCCATTTGGCCTTGAGATGAATATGACAAAGATTCTAATAATTTTAGTCAAAGAAAATGATGAGTAAAAAATACATGAAGATTAAAGCACTGACAAATGATCTTTTAAGTATTCTATTGTCTTTCCTCATTCATATCTTGATTCTACAGAAATTGCAAATCCTGATGGTCCTGATTTCTAAGTGCGCCCATCAGCTTTCTCTCTTTCACTTCACAGAATATGCCTGTTAGATTTGGAACGAAGAATAAGCCCCCAAAATGTTAAAAATAGACTACCCGCCCTGGCAGGAAATTTAGCATTGGCAAGCCCAGAACTCAGAAGGAATTGATCTAACATAAGGAAACGTTCAAAGAAAGATTTGTGCATTATGATCCTGTTCTGACCACTTTCAGAGCAGTCAAATGGAAGGATGAGAGAGAGAGACAGAGAGAGAGAGAGAGATGGAAGGATGAGAGAGAGAGTGCATAGGTTTTGCAAGTTTTGTATGTATACATTGAATATTTAGTGTTAGAAAACAACAATAATACCCAAGAGATGAAAGGAGTTAAAATGGAGTGTTGTTGAGATTTTATATATTGTTATCTTACACAATGGAAAACAGGTTAAAATGTTACTGGAAAAATACAAGTTTCTGAAGACAACATCACAAAAAACTCTATGTAACTTATAAGATATGCCAACAATAAAGAGAGAAAATATTAACTTATCTTTACTCTTTTTATAAGAAACTTAGATTTTAGTGTAAACCTTTCCTTAAAGGAGAATCACTCTATCCTTTCCTAGAAAACCGTCTTATTATAGGGCGAAGAAGTACATTTATACTTCGGTCTAGTTTTGTATAGGGAAAAGAGGAATATGGGTTTCAAATTACTTGAAAAAAAATACAGATGAATAAAGGCATATAAATTTAGAAAGGAAATTCAAGAACATCTCTACACTCTGAGAAAACATTATGTGTATTTCGTGACCACAAGCAATCTAAACCTTGGTTTTTACATCTCTTCTGAAAGATGCCGCTTCCAACACAAACAGTATTTCCCAATTCTGCAGTGCAGCCCAGGATTGGTGCAGACATGAAGGGAGAACACAACTATTGAATAACCCTCAACCACTTCCTGCAGTCCTGCAACATTCTGTGGAGGTCACCACTTGATTATTGAACGTACTTAGAAAGTGTGAGCTCATACGTTTCTGGTTTGAAGGTACTCTAAGTAGGGGGGGAAAAAGAGAAGTACAACCCACCTGCGAACTTATTTTAACGCTTCAAGTGCCATTTCTGGAGAAAGTAGGCCTTAGGAATAACAGCCTAAACATCGGAAGTAAACACTTTTTTTTCCTTTCCACAACATCAAGTGTTTTATATTATCAAAGATAATTCCATGAAAAGGAACATCTCATTCCCTTTAAAATAAATTGATGGAACATTTTTAAAAATCTGATCGAACAGAGTTTCGACCGCAATAACATCTCATTAGTACTACCTTGGTTTTTAAAATGGAAATTAGAATAATGATTCGTACACAGGGCACCTGGGTGGTTCCATCAGTTGAGAATCTGACTCTTGGTTTCGGCTCAGGTCAGGATCTTACGATTCTCATGAAATTGAGCTCTGTGATGACAGTGTGGAGCCTGCTTGGGATTCTCTCTCTCCCTCTTTCTCTGCCCCTCCCCTGCTCACTCGCTCTCTCTCTCTCAAAATAAATAAATGAACTTAAAAAAAAAGAATAATGATTTCATACAAACAGTTTTCCAGGAACTTTCATGACCCCTTGAGTCAGATGCCCTCACCTAGAAATCACCCTATAAAATATGTTATAAACTCCTTGACGGCCTGACCAAATTATAACACACTCTGTGTCTGCATTAAAAGCGTCAAAAATCTTGTTTTTGTTCTTTAATAAAGCTCTCCTATGAATTGGGTGGGAAAAGAATCTTTATGTTTGTAACACTCAGAAAAATAAAAGCAGCTAATCCACCACTCATATCTTGTAGATGAGGAAACTGAAGTCTCCACATCCTTGAGAACACGCTGGTTATTTGTTTCTATTCCTGGATGATCTAGAAAGCAGTTAAGCATAGACTGTCAAAACCCTAGCCTCCTGAGAGTGGTCTCTTCAACGTATCACAGTGAAACCCTACTTCCAACGGTTATGGGAGCATCAAAAGAAATGAGCTAGTTTCCCTACTTCCTGCAAGAAGTCCATTCTGGCCCACAAGAACTCTTCATGCACAGATGGAATGAAAATAACCTACTTCGGACAGTATTACTCTGTATTACTGTGTATACTCTGTAATACTCTGTATTACTCTGATCACACCATCACGTGAAGGCTGTTAACCACTCCAGGACTAGCATCTCTGTTAGCTGAGAGCCAGTGACATTCTCAATTTTGACAGATGCTCTTTCAAAATCGTTAACTGCTGTTCTTATTACGCGCTAGTTTTGTCCAAGACTTTTGACAGTGCTTATGTCCTTTGAGGATTTGTGCTCCATCGAGCCTCTCCAACTAGTTTCCAGCAGAGTAACAAGAGCAATAGGAGACTCATACATCAGCAATGGGAAAATCGGAATAAACTGAAATAGATGAAAAGAAAGGAAGAGCATGGAAGAATCGTAGATATGCGCTCATCTGAAGCCTTGGCTTTTTTTTTCTTTTAATGTTTATTTATTTTGAGAGAGAGAGAGAGTGTGTTTGTGTGTGCGCACACATGTACAAGTGGCTGAGGGGCAAAGGGAGAGAGAGAATCCCAAGCAGGCTCTGCACTCAGTGCAGATGGGGCTCGATCTCACTAGAACCCTGAGATCACGACCCCTGAGCCAAATTAAGAATCAGAGGCTTAACCGACTGAGCCACCCAGGTGCCTCTGAAGCCTTGGTTCTTACAATTCTGGGACTCAGAGAGAATAAAAGCCCAAATCATCCCATAGTTCCTCAGCAGAGCTGAGACTAGAAGCCAGGATTCCATAGACGCTTTTATTGCTTCCATTGATGCTTCTAACACTTCTATGATTCTTCAATTCTATTACATTTAGCGGTCCTAAGAGCAATACTAATATATTACAGTGACAACATTGATAGCTGCGTGCCTACCACGTGCAAAGCAGAATGCTAGGTAGTATAAGACATACGAAGATGAACAGGATAGGACTACTGGCCTCAGGTTTCTTATACTCTGTGGGAGATAGATACACACAAAGAAGCAGAATACAGAGTTCCAGGTCCTGTAGGGAAGGTACGGACATGAAAGTCCCAAGCATGCCTTCTTCTACACCCTGACGTTTTTTCTATTTCAACACAAAATAGTGCCGTTCCCTCAATAATACACCTGTTGTCGAGTGAGGCTGTGTGAGAAGCACTGTTCTATGTCCTAGGAATATAGTGGGTGAACACAACAACAGCCCCACTTAAGGGATCCACATGTTAGGGAGGAGGTAGAAAACAAAAGAAGGAAATGTTGAAAATGAAGATGATATAATGATATCTAGTGAATGACATGGAATTGGAGAGTCGGCAACCTGGGGGGCAGGGCGGGGAGGGTTAGGAAAAGTCTCTCTGAAGCATTGGTGTTGAGAGGAGCTTGAAGGATAAGACGTGAGCCATGGGAAGATCTAGAGTGAGAGTGTTCCAGGAAAAAGGCCAGCAGCTGTACAGGCCTGGGGGAGGAACAGGTTTGGCTTTTGAGAATCAGAAGGCTAGTGTAAGAAGCATAGCAGAAAAGGCAGGAAAGGAGGAAGATGAAGTCAGCAGAGAAAACATGTCCCGGGCCATGTGAATGGTTTAGAATGTGATCTCTTGTGAATAAGCACTCAGGACAACTTTACTGATAAAATGCAGAGAATTTTAAGGAATGAGGCTTTTTAGGTCTTTTGGTGGAGTGTCATGTTTTCATAGGTGAGAAAACCGAGTTTATTAATCCACGAGGTTTTTACCCTGTGGGAGTCAGAAGACTCACGGGTTATTACTCCCAGTGACTCGAAATGCGCTTAGCAACCTGTTCATGGCCTTTTTACATAATTCCTTCCCTTATGAAATGCACAGTGACATTCTACATCCCTCTGACTTCAGAATGAGAGAGATCTCATTTCTCAGACTCCCTCAGACCACCTGCCTTGTGTCTGGTCACAGACAGATCCGTCAGCCTGGAAAAACAGAAACTGTTTGGGCCGAAGAAAGTTTGTATTTGGAAACGAAAGCACTAGATGCAGCGAACAGGCCGCCACGGTGGCACGTTACCCGGGCAGCGCCTTCCCCAGGCACGGGTCCCGGCACGGTCCCCACAGCTGCCCGCTTGCTCGCAACAGCTGTGCTAGAATCAGGCGCGAGCAAGGGCCCCAGCCATCTCCCCTTCTCGTGAACTTCTAAAAAATACAAAAACTCGCAGAGCTGAGAGAGAAGCCAATAAGAAGTAAGGAACATGCAGCAGGTGGTACCATCTGTGCCCGGCTAATTCCAGCCAAAACAATCTGCTCCCTAGAGTTCCCAGTTGTGGAGAAGGGAAGAGAATCTGACAGTGGCGGAGCGGGGGAGGGGGTGTAGCAGGGCAAGTGCCGAGACTATTATTTAAACGTTCAGCTGGTTGGGAAGTAGATTATTGGTGCCAGTGAACTATTATCTCTCTCCGTTTCTTTTTACAACCACGGTGGGAGATTCCTCCAAAGTCTCACTAAACTGGCAACTAGCGGATCCCACACCTGTGAGACAGATATGTAGGCATCACCGTGAGTCTGTCGCCACTGCGATGGGAGGGACAGACATTCCACAGCAAGACTGGGAAGCACAGCTCACCTCAAGATGGAGAACGAGGTTGGGGGGAGGGAGCTTATGTTTATTTTATTCTATTTTCCTAGCAACCGAATTCTCTCCCTCTCTCCTGTTGGTTCTTTGAAAATCATCCACGGTTTAGCATGGGCTTGTTCCTCAGGCCTGATTCCCCAGGCTGGCATTTTCTGAAATAAAATTCTTTCCCTTGATGGACTTCCTTGTGGGGAGCACGTCTCCCCTGGCACACGTACAATCACGGGATGCTTAAATGCAAGCAATTCAAAGATAGATCAAATCGTCTGTGGCAATAACTTTCCCTTAATAGAGTAACAGACAGACAGGGCCCGTGCTTCCCACAGACGGAGGCGTGGCAATGACTCGAGGGTCACAGAAAGACCTGTCTACTAAAAAAGAAAATCTAACCCACTGCAATATCCCCACCAGCACTTGAGGTGAAGGTACTGTCTCCAGAAAGTCATCTGTAAATGCAGATACCTGCGAGAGGTGGTATTTTTCTGTTATCACCTTCCTTCAGATGAATGTGGCAATGCATAGCTGAGAGTTGAGCCCTGAGAAAGTGGGGCACAGGAAAGTTCACTCTTACTGGAAGAAGACAAGTGAAGGTCTAGATTTTAGGTGCTAACCCAGAAAACCAGGACCTCATGGGCCCTTGACAGAAGGGTAGGTGGGACCTGCTCCTAGCCGCCCCCTGCTTGGGCTGAATTGTGTCCCCCCAAAAGGGATGTTACAGTCCTAACCCCTAACCCCTATGATTGTGACTTGATTTGGAAATAGGGTATTTGCAGATGTCACCAAGGATGGGCCCTCCTGCGATATGGATGGTGTCCCTATAAGAAGAGGGAAATTTGGACACAGACACCACGCCAGGTGAAAACAAAGTCAGAGATTGGAGGCACGCAGCTACAAGGCAAAGAACGCCAAGGATGCCGGCCGCCGCTGAAAGCTGGGAGAGAGAAACGGAGCAGATCCCTCAGAAGGGAGCAGCCACGGCAACACCTTGATTTGGGACGTCCAGCCTCCAGAACCGTGAGAGAAGAAATTTCTGCTGCTTTAAGACACCCAGCTGGTGGTACTTTGTTGCGGGAGTCCCAGGAACTGATACACGCCTGAGGCAGCCACGGTCAGGGTGTCCGTATTCCATCTCTGGGTTGGTCTAAAAATCAACATCAAATTTTGGTCTAACCATTCTCTTGGTGCCTGAGCTTTACCAGATATAACGAATATCGGCAGGAATATCCCTTTTGGTTTTGAGATGCCTGTCATCGGGAAAAAGACAAACGGCCTGTGCTTTTTCCCAAATGTCTTCTATAAGGTAATCTTTTTAATTAGGATAATTAAATTCCTGTTTCAAAGGGCACTAAAGTGCAAGCATTATTGTCTGATTTCCTGTAAAGAGTTATTTTCCTGCCTCCTGTTCCACATGGTGTCCATTAACAGGAGAAGCACCAAGTGAGTCAGACATTATGGTTACAGGTCTGTGGCTCGTGTCAGTGCTAAGAAGAGGGAAATGAGAAAGGAAAACATAAATTGGGAAACAGTGTCAGAGGGCAGGCCAAGATAATGGAAGAACCAGAAAGCAGAGGAAAAGGGTGTTGTGTGGGAACCAAAACCTTGCTTCAGGTAGGGAATGTCAGAGAAAAATACAGTAACATTTTGAAATTAGGAAGGGAGGAGTCCAAGCAGATCTTTATTGGCTTTTTTGCGGCCTGAGTTCCTAAGAGAAATTAGTAAAATGTGGCCTCTCCTCTGATTCCTTACTGCTGTGTGATCTGAACCTTTTTTATCTCCAAGCCTCCCATGCAACTGACTGGTAATTCCCACAGGGTATTTATATCACTGAGATTTGGGAAGGGTATCAGGAGTAATGTGGGTGAGGCAGCAAGCGAGCCCAAGACAGGAGTGAGTCAACTGCTGCGTCTTGTGATAATGCTGACTTATTGCCCTGGTCGCCAGTGGCCTAAAGCTGGGAATCATCGAGACTGGGCTCTGGGATGGTTCTCAGATGCGCCCATGAGTTCTGTTCTGCTCCGTTACTCCTCATTGATTGCTACTCAGCCACCCATGAGTGGGCCACAGAAGTGCGGGTAAGAATGTCACGGAACAGTCCACCCCAAGCCTCTCCTCTCTTTACTACGAAAAATGAACCCAGCTCTGTGCCTTCTTCACAGAAGGCCAGCCTGCCATCCTTTACATTTTTTTCCCCTAGAAGATGGTATATCATCTTAAAAGCCTAGTTTAATTTGCTTTTCTCTAAGCTTTGTGGTATTTTTTATATGCCATTAGTCAGTTACTGCATGTTCCTAGCAATAATAGTCCCACCTAATGTATTTAATTTGTTTTGAAAATCATAGCACATCTTTACACACAGAAGAGGCAGCTTTTAACTCCATTGATGACTTACTCTTTAAAAGTCCTTCTTTAAATCCCTAACCACAGTCTTCTTGGTTTTCTTCCTACCCACTAACCAGGCTCTGCTTTCTTCACTCAATCCTTCAACGGCAGTGTTTCCAGGGGCCCTCCGGGGCTCTCTGTTCTCCTCATTCTGATCACTGTACTTCACCACCGACAGCTTCATTTCCTACCTATAAAGCAAAGATCAAAATTCCTTCTCCCCAGAAAGACTTCCCTCCTACACATCCAAATGAATACTGGGCATTCAGGTGGCCTCAAAGGCACCTCAAATTGGACGTATCCAAAATGGATGTGGCCATATCTCCTGCCTGCCCACCACGTTCCCCCAAAACCTCGTGACCATCACCTCCTGCCTTCCTCAGGTGGAAATCTTGAGACTTATCCCACTGTTTCCCCAAATAAGCTATCAGGTCTGTGAGTCACACCCCCGTTATCTCTTCTGCCGGTTCCTCTTCCGTGATCACCACTGCCATTGCCTCATTTCAGACGTACGTCATCCCAAGAACTGCCGTAACAGCCTCTCAAGTGGTCACACTGGCCCCACTCTCACCCGAGGATCTGCCTCCTTGTGACACAGCAGGGGATAGAGCTGTCACTCAGGGCTGATGGAGGGACTAGCAGATAGAAGGATGTCACCTTTTATGTTCTTCCAGGATATTGTTTGATATTCTTTGTATATGCCTTACTTGAACATTATTTCATCACAGTCTTGACTACTGTTATAGTGACATATATCCTTAAATACAATAGAAAAGAATGTGTCAGGAGAAACAATCCGCTCCCCTCCCCATCCCACCCATAGCTATACTTGTGGTCTCACCACCTTCTAATGCATCCTGCATCCCTACCTTGGCTAAAAGTGCTCTTTTGGTGCTTTTTGTTTTCATGGTCTATCTTCTCCTTAAATGTGTAAGCTTCTTACGGGCAAGGACCATGTTATCTTTGTAGTCTGACTTCTCAGGGAGTTACTGCTACCAAGTAGATAGTCAATGTGTGTCCACTGATTTAAATCACTATTGAAAATTTGACTGTGCCAAAGCCCTACATAAAAATCCTTCCGCAGTTCCCCAAAACACCCAAAATACAAAATCCTATCCCTTGGCCTGGCCCACGAAGCTCTCGCAAGCTGACTGCTCCTTGCCTTTCTTTCCATCCTCTGTCGCTATCCTCCAACTGCATCTACCTGGACACAATCCCTTCTAATTTTCTGTTTTTCCTCCAGAACATACCAGAACATACCTCACTTTTTTTAAGACCATCTTTCCTGAAACCCTCATCTTAGACATGCCCCTCCTCTTGGCTTCTGTGTGCATCCTGTAACGGGCTTCATTCGTGCCCCATCCGAGGGCTGACTTGCCAAAAGCCATGTGTTCCCGAAAGGTCAACGCTGTGAGCATTGTGACTCCAGCACCTAGCAAGAATGAAGAACATGTGTGAGTCTTCTGGAAAGAGGCTGTCAGCAACTTCTAGTCCCCCACTGACCCCAGTCATCAACCAAATAGAAGAGCAATTCAATGACAGGACAGAAAACAACATAGAAAGTGAGTCATGAAAAATGCGGAACTGTAGAAGGACCCCAATGCATGACAGAAATTTGCAATTTAATACACCTAAAGATTTTTAAGAACCATTTATAAGATTACATTGGCACAATTTTTTTTTAATGTTTAGTTTTGTTTCTGAGGGAGAGAGAGAGAGAGAGAGAGAAAGAGAGTGAGCAAGCGAGAGCAGGGGAGGGGCAGAGACAGAGGGAGGCAGAGGATCTGAAGCAGGCTCAGCTCGGACCTGTCAGCACAGAGCCTGAGGCAGGGCTCGAACTCACGAACCATGAGATCATGATCTGAGCTGAAATCAAGAGTCAGACGCTCAACCAACTGAACCACTCAGGCGATTTGGGGGCACAAATTTTACCCACGTGGAATAACCACTCCATTTCTCCAATAACCACTAATTACGAATAATGACCTAGCCTCCACTACAAACATCGAGATATTCAATGAATTATAAAATGAGTGAGGCAAGCCCACTCCAATCCGAGTGAGGTAGGTTAAAGGCAAATACGAATAAATGAGTCTTCCACTTGCTACGATTGAGAGCACAGCCTTTAAACTATTTCAGCAATGGACTCAGATGAGGAACACAAACTATACAAAAGAGGAAAGAAGCCTGGAAGTAGTCTGGGATGCATTTTCTTCAACTTATCTGGAATTTTCAATTACCTCAGTTTCCTGACAAAGCTTTGCTGATGTCAGTAATTTACAGTAACAATCAGCAAGATAACAGCAGGTTTGTGTGGGCCAAAGGTACATTTGGGTCTAACCATGAGTAATATCCTGTAGCAAAGGACAGAGGAGGCATGAAAAAAGGTACAATTTCTATTCGTGATTTTTAAATAAAATCAAAGCCCCATGCATATGTCACAGAGCAGGTGAAGAGCCCTCTGCTCCTTCTCACGAGATGCAAGTCCTTTCCTTCTTGAATCCTAACTGACTTTGTACAAGGATCCACCAAGATGCTATATGACTACTGTGTAGAAAACAGACTAGAAGCTTCTCTGCCTTTGTGCCGTAAAATTTTATGTATCAGAACACACTGTGAGTACCCTCTGTGTTTAGAGAATTGTGAGTAGTTACAAAAGAGGTGGCAGGTACTACCCTTGCTTTAAACAGCGAATGATGATCTAAATGAATGTAAGACAAACAAATGTAAGGTCCCGGACGGACGAAAGAACCCCCGGCCAGTAGAAATCTGCTGTAAGCAGGGAAGCTCTCAGGTCACGAAGGCATTTCACCGGGTTGATGGAGAACTTGGCAATTTCTCGGGGTCAACATCGAAAGCTTCGTTTCTCATTGTACAGCCCTGAATGCACGCAGACCGCGGGCTTTTCCTAAAAGTTGCTACTCTTGGTTTTCTCATGAAATTGCTGATATGAATTGATTCTCTTGTGATTTTGCTTTTTTCTCCTAAAGCTAAGTACAATGAAACCAGAACATCGAAGCGTTCTGATGTAGTTTTCTCGTCCATAAAATGAGGGGGTGTTTGGATTCTTAGGCTCCTTCCTACAAAGCTCATGGCACAAGGGCAGTTCCGGTGAAGGGAGCTTTTCCTACTTAACACAAGAAACTTTGTGGTCCTGGGCTGAGAGCCTAGCTTTCTTGCGAAAAGACCCAGACTCGAGTGCCAACCCTGCCGCCTCTTAACCATGTGACCTGGGCTAAACAACATCACTAAACCTCAGTTCACTTATCTCTAAAATTGGAATAATACGCATAACTATCTCACAGGATGGTTGTGAGAATCAAAACGAGACAATAGATGTGCACATAGTTTGCAAATGGTCAGGACAGCAGCCACTGGTAAAGGGACAAAAGTGAGCAGAGTCTGTTTACTTATTTCAGCGACCCTCCTTTGGACTTCCTTCCACAGTTGTCCTTTCTTCCTGCTTGGGTTTGAGGGAAGCTTTCCTTTGATAACCCATTCCTATAGTTAAGTCCACAGAGAGTTCTCTAAGAAACACAACAATTTCAGTACTTAGAAATTTGCCCAGCATGTATGGGGCGCCTGGGTGGCTCAGTCACTTAAGTATCTGACTTCTGCTCAGGTCCTGATCTTGCGCTCGGTTTGTGAGTTTGAGCCCCATGTCGGGCTCTGTGCTGACAGTTCAAGGCCTGGAGCCTTCGGTTTCTGTGTCTCCGTCTCTCTCTGCCCCTCTCCCTGCTCCCTCTCTCACTGTCTCTCTCCCTCTCAAAAATAAACATAAAGGAAATTTTAGAAATTTTCCCAGCATGTAATTTTTTTAAGGGACCACGATTGTCTCAAGATTCATCCTCAAAGAGACCCTTTGTTTCCTGGTGGGTGTTAGCCTTGGATGGCTGAAAGGGGAAGGAATGCTTGACAATTATCAGTTCGATGAGAGGCCTCAGAGCATGAGAAATGAGGAGGTTGTTCTGCGTCGATTCTAGATATGTGGTGCCTCCGCTGCTCTAACTAGATAATCCAGGGTGATAATGAAGTAGTCACAGGGGTGAACCTTTGTAACAAGGCGGCCAAAGCACTGCTCACAATTTGAACCTTCCTGTTAGCCTTTTTGCATATTTTAAAGAGAGACTTTTAAATCATGAGAGAGCCTTGCCTGTCAGATTAATCGGCCCATATGGAGAACCTCTTTCTTAGCTTGAGAGAGACTCAGGAGGGGAAGCTCCTGGAGATGAAAGCTGATGATCCAAATAGCAGGAAAAGGTTTAGTTTATGATTATTGTTTTCCTTCAGCTAATTTTAATTCTGATGAATACTAAGTTTTCTTTGGTACTTTTTGTTCCTCGAGTCTTTTTTTTTTTTCAGTTATATTGTTCAGCCAAGTATTTCTTAAGCCTCTATGAAAACAACACTACATATTTTTTAAGCCCATGTAAACAAACATTTCCATGAAGATTGGCTTGAAAAATACATGTAGACAGCAGCCTTGAAAGACTCTTCCTGTTGTAAAGATGAAAAGATTTGAAAGATCAATTGATAGGTAGGTAGGTAGATAACACACTAGAACGTAATGTTAATTAAAATGGATTCGAATTATGTTAACTCTTACCATTCTGTTTAGTTCCTTTCTGTTCCTCTAACAATCTAAACAGGCAGAATGTCTTGATATATTCTGATCCTTGGATGGCAGGCTACATCTCCAGTCAAACTGTTCTAAAACAGATCATTTGTAAACAAGTATTTATAGATTGCCAGTAAACACCAGTCATTGTGCTAGACAACAGGAATAGATGTGGAATGATATATGGAAGCTCATGTGCAAACAGATTGTTACGGGGGCAACAGAGAAAAAGGAGTTCTGTGTTGTTTTGTGAGACCTCTGCCTGGGAGTCTAGGGAAGTCTCTTCTGGGAGTTTCTTCTCTGAAGAGAAGAGGGGCTATTTGAGTTCAGTGTTGAAGAACCAATAAAAGTTTGTCAAGAAACTTCTGGAAAAGAGGGGGCAATGCCAAAGGCATGGTAGTGTGAGGAGCGTGGCATGGTAAAGGAATGATGAACTTTGGTTATAAGCTCCTTTTAAATGCCACCAAAAGTAGACTTTTATTTTTTAGGTTGGTTCTACACCCACGTGGAGCTCGAACTCACAACCCTTAGATCAAGAGTTGCATGCTCTACTGACTGAGCCAGCCAGCGCCCCCCCCCCCCGCCCAATGTAGACTTTATATTTAAGCCAATAAATTAAAAATGCATACTATAATAGATTAAGATATGTCTACCCTCCTTGGTATAAATTACCTATTTCTCACAATTACAATTGAATAACTAAACGAAGTAGCATGTTTAGGCATGATCGTTGTTGCTAATGAGCAAACTCTTGCATTACATGGGGAAGAAGAAGAAAGAAAGCCACTTCAAGTCTTCCCCTGCCCCGTCTAGATAAATATGGCTGGAATGTAACCATCACAGGGAAGAAGGTACCAGAGGGGATAGGTCATCTCTACTTAGATTTTGACCTTCACCTAAACAACACCTTCTGGTGACTTCCAGAGGCGGATGCTTGACCATTAGTAAGCAGTCAAGACTAAACCCTTGTTTGCTATAAGCTATGAGTAAATAGATGACTTATGTGGACATCATCTCATTATTTCAAACACGAGGGAAACTTGAGAAAATGATTTAAGCATTTAATGAAAGTCTTGATCTATCTTCTTTTTTCTGAGAATGGTATTTTAAAATTAGCCTTTCTAACAGGAAATAGAATAGCCTGACAAAAGGAACCACAACTGTATATCTAAACTGGCAGCATATTTGTATGGTGTAGAGAGATACATATGTTCACCACCCTTTGCTGGTTAAACTGTATTTCATTATCATCTCCTTATTTCCACTTCTAATTCTAGCAGAACTATTTCCTATAAACAGGTCAGCTCTCTAGCAGTTTTGAGCATAAGAATTTTTTTTAAGTGCCTGATCCCAACTTTATTAAGTAGCATTTTTCCTTGTTCTTAATTGTAGTCCCTCAGGAACATACCTAACGCACTTAACATCAATTACCATACCTGGGAAGAAAAATTAATTTACCACTGATTTCAGCTGCATCGTGTATATGGATATTTATGCTATCTGTGATTTTAAAAAATACCGCTTGGATATTAGGAATATTCTATTTCATATTATTATAGTATAATGAACCTACAGATTGATCATTGTAATACCATAACGTGTGATGCTACAGAATGCAAGAATCCCTCCCAAATCAGCAACGATTCATTCTTGTAATCTAATTCATCTTGTTTAAAAATTCCTATAATTTGTTTAATTAAAGAGCAGATATTTTCCATATCTTGGATTAAGGGGATTGTTTTGTTTTTCATGTTATAGTGTTGTTTTGGCTTAACCTCTATGGGAGTGTACAATTCTCTATTTTTGGTTCAGACCCATGGAGTCTTTTCTCTGTAGGTGTGATAATGTTCCCGAGTGCTGAATCATAGGATGTGGATGGTAAATAATTTTAGATAATAGCCGCCAGTGAAAATGTCATTAATCCGGAAAACCTATCCAGATACCTCCCACAGTGTCCAGAGTCAAAGATAAAGCATCACATTGCCACTGACTTCTTCTCCTCCTTCCCCCACCCCCTTTCTTTCCCCTCCCCCCTCCCCCTTTTCCTCTCCCTCTTCCTCCTCCTCTCCCACCTCCTTCTCATTCTCCTCTTCTTCTCCATCTCCTTCTCCTTCTCCTTCC
Source organism: Lynx canadensis (assembly GCF_007474595.2). Lineage (NCBI taxonomy): Eukaryota > Metazoa > Chordata > Mammalia > Carnivora > Felidae > Lynx > Lynx canadensis. Next base: position 134,933,542 of record NC_044310.1, on the reverse strand, counting down.
TCAATGTTGACTAAACATGGACCAACTGTCTACTTTGTCAGGGCATTATTCTTTTGCCTCTGAAAACTTTCGCTAGAAAAAAATACAGTCAGGTGTCCTTTACATGGTAAAAAACATCCCCAGCACACAGGCTTTGGGAAAACCAGGATTTCTTTACATGCTTTGTGCTTGAGAAAGCAACCACATTATAGGACATTGTGAGTAAAAGCTGTTTCCAAATTCAAAGATCTGTGTTCTCGATTTTAAGAATGAATCTTACAGGGAATATGAGGAGTTAGGAATCCATACGTTAAAGAATTCTCTTGGGCATCTAGGTGGCTCAGTCGGTTAAGCATCCAACTTCCACTCAGGTCACTATCTCACGGCTCCTGAGTCTGAACCCCGCATGGGGCTCTGTGCTGACAGCTCAGAGCCTGGAGACTGCTTTGGATTCTGGATTCTGTGTTCCTTCTTCTCTCGCACTGCCCTTCCCCTGGTCATTCTCTCTCTCTCTCTCTCTCTCTCTCTGTCTCTCTCTCTGTGTGTCTCAAGATTAAGTAAACATTTTTAAAAACTTAAAAATTTTCTTACATTCTAAAACTGGATTAACAAGTAACATCCAACTTAACTCACTTTCTTTTGTATATAAAATGCTGTCTTCCTTTTTTTTTTTTTAACTTATCATTTTCTATTCTCCTTCCAAAGGTATACTGTATCAAATTTTCCTTTAAATAGAATTTGGAGCAGTAAAGGTAGATTAATGCTATTACGGATTTTACAGAATCAATGTTTTAAGGAAAGAGTGATTTTTAAGGGGAAAGAATGGTTTAAAGAGAAGTGTTTTCAGACACCTATTAGAGCCAAACCTTTAGACTGTGGTCTAAAGTTAAAAAAAAAAAAAAAAAAAGACTTGGTTTCTGCTTAATCGAGAAAGAGACAGAGATTGAGAATTGGGCAGACACAGCACAGTGGGGCCACAGGAAGCAGTAAAGATTCCAAGCGATCCTCTCCTCCCCCATGGGGCTCAGTTGCCTCAGTAGAAAACTTTGGGTGGTGAAGAACCAGCATCTGAAGAGGCCAATGGTCTGGACTCAATCGTCTGGACCAGGGCTCTATAACAGCAAGAGATGTGTAGGCCTCTCCAGTTATATTACAATTTGAATAAAATATGCTAAAAGCATTGTTTCTGCCAATTTTGATATTTTAAAATAATTTACATTTAACAAATTAATGGTTAAAATGATTGCATTATAATCTCATCTGTCTAAACTTGTCAAAGATATAAGTAAAAGCAAAAGAATGGAAGGCCTTAAGAAGCTTTGACCAATCATGTGAGTCACCCCCTGGATTTAGGAGCAGATTCCATCCCATTCAGACCGTGGGCTGAGAATAGGAGTCGAGTGTTTTCTGATGAAAATGTGGGCTGCTGTGAGGAGAAGAGGGAATGAACACCGGAAAGGCCATCACAGATTCATAGTAGACTTAAGACAGAGCCATTTCCCAGGTCAACTCATTTCAAGAAAGAAGTACTGAAAGGTATCCTAGCCTAGCCTCCAGAAATGACAGCTACCAGCTGAGAAGAGGTTCTTTCCAAAACTGTGGTGCCATGAAAACATTTAGGACAAGTAAACGTTCTCAATATTTTCCTGTCAAACACCCAGGTTGCATAGGGTTCCTCTGTGGCAGACGCTACCATGGCAAATTCTGATGAGCCAGGTTGCAGGTTATGTGAAATTTCTGGCAGGCTAGCTGGATTTGTACTCCTTCTTCCCCCACCTAAGGCTTTGCTTTATATTAAGACGCAAGTGAGTAAAAGTGAGGATTTGTTATTCTAATTTATAAATTTAAAAGAGAATGTCAAACTTCAATCTTTAACTCTTATGAGTAACAAATAATTTATACAGTGGTTCATAATTGATCAAAACCTACCAGCCTGTCTAACCATAGTGGTTAAGAAGGGCTGTTCTGGAGTCAAAACTCTCTAGGTCTGCACAGGATGTAGCATTCGAGAATATGAGTGTGTCAAAAATTTGCAATGTATATTCTCTTTCCATCTCTCAACTAAGATTCGAAAAGCCTTTCAATTAAGCTTTCTTCACACTTAACTTAGGCTGGGTTATTTTCTTTTCTGGGTCACAGAACTTCAAGAGCTGGTTAGGGATTCCCTTAAGACTAAAAATATCCCAAACTGAAAAGAGGTTCTCACCATATATTAGTTAGGGTTCTCCAGAGAAACAGAACCAATAGGATATGTGTGTGTATATCTACTTATTTATTTTTACTTGTATTTACTTACATTTTATTTATATGTGTGTGTATGTGTGTGTGTGTGTGTGTGTGTAGTTTATTACAAGGAATTGGCTCATGCAATTTATGGAAGATAGAAGTTCCAAGATCTACAGAGTGAACCTGGAGACCCAAGAGAGCCACTGGGATAGTTCCGTCTCTAAGCCTGACAGTCTTAAGACCCAGGAAGAGTCACTGTTTCAGTTCCAATGTAAAGGCAAGAAAAAAATAATGTTTTAGTTTGAAGGCCATTAGCCAGTAAGAATTCTCTTACTCAAGGGAGCATCAGCCTTATTGTTTTATTTAGGTCTTTGACTGATTGGATGAGACCTACCCGCATTATGGAGAGCAATCTGCTTTACTCTGTCTGCCAATTTAAATGCTAATCTCATCTAAAAACACTCTCACAGAGACACTCACAATCATGTTTGACTAAATATCTGGGCACTGTGTAGCCCAGTCAGGTTAACCAGTATACCCTAAAACATGGAGAATAGAAGGATTTTAGAGTCGAACATTTGTAGATTTGAATCTAAAGGTTGTCTCTAGCTTGTGTGCAAATTTGGACAGATGTTTTTTAACCATGTTGAGCCTTACTATCCTTATTTGTAAATTGGTGAGCCTACCTCCTAGGTTGGTGGTGTGAGGATTAAATTAAATAACGTGTGTAATAGATACACAATAAATAAGTATAAGGCCTCTGCCTCTGTTTGGGGTTTAAGCATTCCACCCATATCTCTGGAAAAAACTGCTTGTGACAAATTATTTCATATGGTAGGTAGTAGATGTTGCTGTTTTCCTCACTAACACCTATTCCTCATTTCTCCCTTTTGTCTAGAATCTCGATGTTGTTCAAGTATGAGATAGCAGGCATCTAACTTAGCTATACCTTAGAAAAGGTATAACCCTCCTCGATTCCAGGTGGATAGACCATGAATGGTCTAAGTCAATCATAAAGCATGGTGATCATCTTCACGAGGTTCCAGTGGTCTGGGGATTAAGCATATGACCCTTGCTGGCCAATGATAGGGAAAGGGGAATGTGCTGAAGGACCTCTTTGAAAAATTTCTTCCCTCACAGAAGAAGAAAAACAGTGGAGAAATCCCGCTCTGCCTCTTCTTCCCTACCTTCAAAGGAAGTTCTGGGAAGACAAGACGTTTGGATGTGAAGCATCCATCTGGCGACCATGAAACACTCAGGAAGCAGGAACAAAGGCTATAAAGAGCCTGGGTCCTTGATGGTATTGTTTGTGTACCACACCTCCCTCCAGACATGCTGTCGTATCTCCTCTAATTTTATTTTTTGAAGCCACTTTTAGTTGGTTATTCTGTTACTTGCAGCTAAAAGCATCCTAAATGACACAGGGAACTTTGCCAATTTTGAGCAGAATATTTCTAACTCATTGAGACTGCAACAAAAGTTTTTCAACCACTGAGATACTGAGACCACCATTTTTGGCATGGCACAAAAATAGAACTCTATGCCTCTATCATCTACATTTATTCATACACATATTTCAATAAGCATTCATCGTAGGCCTCCACTGTACAAGACAGTTGGGATAAGCCACATGGGGAGAGAGAGGAGACTACCAAGATGAATGAGACCTGGATCCTGTCCTAAAGGAAACTTATAGCCCAGTTGGATAGATAAGAAACAATAAAATAAAAGCAAAATCCATAGTTCTGGCCTTAAAAGGAAGCTGGAATCCACCTCTGTAAATCACTAAAGCATGTACCTTTCACATTTTACATTTTATTTTTACATGCCCAGAAACTTGAGCTAAAAGTGGAACAAAAAGGAAAAAAAAAAAAAAGAATGAGGTAGTAGAATAAAATAGAAGACATTAAACAAGAGGGTCTGAATCACACTCTCACACTTTACTACTCAAGTTGGAATATAGGGGCAAATGTGATTGATGCCTTAGCTTGGCGCCTCTGGAAAAAAGACAATGAGAAAGGCAGCTTGCTCTACCTGGCTCCCTTTCAGCTCAGGAGTTGGAAAGCCAATACCGAACTGTATTTCTAGGTTTTCTGGCTCCAGTACAATATAATAAATAAGACTCTGGCAATTTGTGTTAGATTCTTGTACTGGGTCAGCAATTACTATGTGTGAGCGTGCTTCAAAACGACAATCCTCTCTGCTACACTCCAAATGGCTTTTCATATGTAGAAATATGATGTACTTTGTTCTTTGGTGTTTAAAGCTTAACTAGACAGAAATGACTCTTCATCATCTACAAAATAGCTAGAGTAAGTCCAAGACAACTCCCCAAAGTAGAATAAAATCCAGCATCAAAAGGCAGCATGTTATAGTGGATAAAGATTATAGACTTGGGAGCCTGACAGAACTGAGTGCAAATCCTGGCTTTACAGTTTTTATTCATGTGACCTTGAGCAAGTTACTTTACTGCTCGGAGCCTCAGTTTCCCCATTCAGAAAATAAGGATAACAACACATCCTTTTGAGAGTTACTACAAAGATAAATGAAGTGATACATGTGGATAGCAGCCGGCCTTAGCATGTTTGCTCAGTAAATGTTATTGCTTTTCCCTGTCCCTTGATTTTGATCTTGGATAGATGTTAGATTTTTATTAGTGCAGTCAACTCATAAGTAGACAGTAGGAGTAGTACAAGTGATACAAAGTGGTGATCATCCCAGACTTGCTTATTTTTTCATTTTCAAGTGCTTATCTGTAATTACGTTTGATTGGGGATAAGTTTTAAGAGAATTCACAAGACTTCAAAAATTTACATAAAATCACTTTGAGTCTAGTTGTAAATCTCTTCATTTTGTCTCTTTTGCAGAATGATATTCAATAACCGGTGTGAAGTGAGTGCCTACTATCTGTGTGATGTGTTCTGAGGAAAAGGAAGATAGAGGTGGGTACTTTTTATGAAAAAGAAAAGGTCGTTTTCCACTCTCCCGAGAGAACTAGTACAACTTGAACTCTGTCCTTTTCTCTCTCCTGCCTTTCTCTCTTCTTGTTGCTTATGGTTCATGTTCCTTCAAAGAGGGAGAGTTCAGGACGATTGGGTCTGCAGAGGGACATGGTTATTTTTGCCCCACAGATTCCTGTGGCACTGTACTCTATGAATGATTCAATGGGTCGTCTAGTTGTATGTGAGGAGTGGGAATGTTATTCAGCAGGCTTTAAGGGGGAGAAAGGTTATGCAGATTCTCACAGGGAAAAGTCAGAGCCAAGGACCAGATATCTCTTTACGAGGAGTCAGGCAAGGCAGGCCCACTTGGAGAGTGTGATATATGAGGATACAGTGTGGAAGAAGGCATGATGCTACGACAGTGAAATAGTGGGGGAGAGGGGAGGCGAAGACACCGTTAGCAGGGGATTTTAGGGAGAAACAGAGAAACCTAACGATGTTTTCAGATGCTTTCTGTCTGATACGTGTTGTGAAACTCCTGTTTTACTTCTTATAGTAAATATCTTCATTATTCTTCTAGAACCTGTAGTTGGACTGGAGTTTCCCTGAATATGACACTACACAGTGTCCTGACTGGAGAGGAGGAATTACATGTCACCAACATAGTTAGATAAATAGGAACAATATATAAGGAAAGATAACATTAGGGGACAAAGTCCAATCCCCAACCCCATCACTTCCTGCTTGCTCCCTGTTTGAACTCTCACTATTGCTTCCAAGAGTGTCATTGTGAAAAAATATAGGGCTTTTAGAGAAACACTGAGTTCTGAAGAAGAGAAAAGAAGAGAATTCAAAAAGTAAAGTGAAAGTAGCAGAGGGGAGATAGCTGGTGGCTAACATCGCAGAAGGCCTGGCATGCCATGTGGTGTCCTTCTCCTTAGAAAGTCCTCACTCATCCTACTTGACGAGGGGAGGGAAGGAAGGAAAGGAGAGAGGGAGGGATGGAGGGAGAAAAGAAGGAGGGGAAGAAGGAGAGAAGGGAAAGAAGGATGGGGGGAGGGTAGGAGGGAGGATGGAGGGAGGAAAGAAAAGGGGCACTCACAAAAATGACCCTGGCAAAATGAAGTGTCTATCATTACTTCACTTGTGCTCATGTGAATTGGTTGAATCATTGTCCATCTTGATGTCCAGAAGAGAACAATGTCTGATGATGGGATTTGATTAGAGGAGACTGGGGTAGTTTTGTTGGCACATGGAGCAGATGGGTAGAGGTGGGTAAGGAGCTTAAGGCAAAGAAGGAACCAGGCATTGGGGTGAGAAGTCCTAGGAGGCAAAAGAGAAGAGAAATCATGGAAAGACTAGTCCAACCTCTTTCCTTCCCCATTAAGCGACCATGCTTTGGCTTCTATATGCCCATTTGACAACTCTGTGGTTCTTAAGTGTCAGGGTGCATTAAAGACTACATGGGCATAGGTGAAGTAGTGATGGGGGTTAAGGAGTGCACTTGCAATGAATGTGTTGTATCACAATATTGTGCACCTGAACCTGGTGTTACACTGTATGCTAACTAACTGGAAGTTAAATAAGAGCTTTAAACAAACAAACAAACAAACAAAAGACTACATGGGAAGCTTATTAAAAGTCTATCTTGGGGCGCCTGGGTGGCACAGTCGGTTAAGCATCTGACTTCAGCCAGGTCACGATCTCGCGGTCCGTGAGTTCGAGCCCCGCGTCGGGCTCTGGGCTGATGGCTCCGGAGCCTGGAGCCTGTTTCCGATTCTAAGTCTCCCTCTCTCTCTGCCCCTCCCCGGTTCATGCTCTGTCTCTCTCTGTCCCAAAAATAAATAAACGTTGAAAAAAAAAAATTAAAAAAAAAAAAAAAAGAAAAAAGTCTATCTTCCTGGGCATGACATCCCAAAATTCTGATATGGTAGGTCTGAGGTAGAACTCAAGGATGGACATTTGTCATGGATTCCGGATGATTCTGACATGAGTGTTTCTCAGTACACTTTGAAAAAACAATGAAGTACATGGCCTGGAGGCAACTGATTCATGAGTCTTGATGATGTAAATGTCCAAAGGGAAGTGTTATTGGCCGAGTTAGGCCCAATAGGACCAAACATAAGTCATGTTCAGGTACCATTCCATAAAAGTCTGCCCATTTTGGTTGGCATACTTTGGACAACATGACCCTGCTTTAAAATGGTGGTTTAGGGGTGCCTGAGTTGCTCAGTCAGTTAAGCATCTGACTCTCAATTTCAGCTCAGGTCATGATCTCACAGTTTGTGAGTCTGAGCCCCGCACATTTTGTGAGTCTGAACCCCACATCAGGCTCTGTGCTGACAGGGCAGAGCCTGCTTGTGATTCTCTCTCTATCCCTTTTTGTCTGCCCCTCCATCCCCACTCAAAAATAAATAAATAAACTTTAAAAAATTGTTTAAAAAATAAAATATCTCTCAAAAATAAATAAACATTAAATTTTTTTTTTAAAGAAAAAAAGGGGCACATGGGTGGCTCAGTGGGTTAAGCGTCTGATTTCAGCTCAGGTCATGATCTCGTGGTTCATGAGATGGAGCCCCATGTCATGCTCTGTGCTGACAGCTCAGAGCCTGGAGCCCGCTTTGGATTTTGCATCTCCCTCTCTCTTTGCCCCCGCCCCCCACTCATGCTGTCTCTCTCTCTCTCTCTCTCTCTCTCTCTCTCTCTCTCTCTCTCAAAGATAAATAAACATTAAAAAATTTTAAGAAAACAAAATAAGTAAAATATTGGTTTAGGTTCAAGTTCAGGCAGCTTGCTGTGGAAGGACTGAGGAGTTACTGAATAGAGCCACAGATGATACACAGCATCCACACACTGCAATTACTAATAAAGCTTAGTTTTAGAAGTAGTTCTCAACAAGCATAGTGCAGCATCCTTTGATAGTGTGCTACCAAATTTAGATCAGCAGATAATTTTTATTTTTGCTACAGCAGATAATGTTGATTTTATCACACTTTCAGAAGCAATATTGAGCTGAGTAGGTTGTATATTGCAGTGCAGAGTTCTAGGTAAGCATTAGGTAGAATTAAAAAGTATTGTATGAGAGTAACGTGGAATCTCTGCAAGTTGAATGTTTTCTAGAACATGCAAGGACTTTGCCTTGGAAATATTTAAGAGTCCTGAAAGGGCAAGTGACAGTTCTATGCACTTAGTGATATGACAGACAGGCTACTGATTATCTTCGTTACAGATGCAAAGGAGTCTCTCTGAGTGATCAAATATTCTAAAATCCAGTGTGTCTCTGAACACCAAAACTCTGAGAACCACCACCCTACAGTGGGATTTGGTGTTAAGGAATAATCAGATCTCACTACAGTATTGAGGACAACCTACATAGCAGGAATATCAACCCAAAAGAGAGGATCTGGACAGAGCATGAGAGTATCCACTACAATAGTATAATCTGAGGTACCACTTTGGGTGGAAATCATTGAGCAGGGCTTTTGTGGGAAATGGTAAACAAAGACACATCTTAGCCCCTGACAGTAAGTGGTTGGCAGAGGCTAAGCAGGTTACCATTGCCCTGGGGGAACAGGCTGGCGTTGGATGGGCTTCCATTCCCAACAGGACACTGGAGAATGTCTCAGGAATTGAGATATAGTCTCTTCCTAAAAAATAGGAAATCACATCGATGCAGTCATCAATGGGAGAAGGCAACAGTTCGATATTCATGTGCATAAACATGCACAAAGGGAAAGATCCTACTATCTTCAAATACAAGGCATAGAGTAGTGGAATTAATTCCACATCTTTGGAGGATCTGAGCTTTGGCCCACTGAGTTATTTGTTGGCCACTTAGTACAGGGCTGTTACATGAATTACAGAGTTCTCATTCAATATCTATGGTGGCTAAAATTTCAAACTTCATCAATGCTATTTTATCGATATTATCTACTATTTTCCATGATAATGTATTTTTATATGCCATACTCCAAAGGGGAAGATGTGAAAGTATGACACCAATGACAACTATAGAATGTCTCTATGTTGTAGTACAGTAGGAACGTTCTATGAATTTTAGTTAAAGCAGAGTATAACCACTAAGGCTAAATGAAGCCACCAAACTCCCCCTCATGGATCAGAATATGTGCCCACTTCCTGGTTCATTTTTCCAGATTCTTAATTTAAAAGCTAAGCTCCTGTGCCTTAAAGAAAACAAACTGACAATCTGCTCTCTATTTTACTATTTATAATAAAAGCTAGCCCAAACTTCTCAGTTGCTATGACTTGGAAAACTATATTAGTTCTTTACCACTCTCCCCCGCCCCTCAAAGAATCCATGTTTTCATCCCGATGTTAAGGTTTAGTAGTCTCATATGTTGTTTTTTCTACCCCAATGCATCCATCGCCATCTTTCATTTAGCTTCACTTAGGCACTTTCTGTGAATTAGTAACATTTGAATTTTGTAGTCAGAGCACAAGAGCATATATCTTGGATATACAATTCATTCTTATAGTCCTTTCCTGTCTGTCTTGAAAAAGTCATACTAATCAATGCCAGCCCTGAGTTATCACACCAAGAATTTGTAATGCCAATTAACTCAAAATTTCCATCATGTATGAAGATTTATGATTACTCCAATGATGTCTTGCCTTACTAAAAAGCAAGCCCTGTGTTTGCTAACGCAAGGTGTGTCTTCAAGGATGAAAGAGTAACTTCAGGAAAATGAAGTTTCTTGTGCTGATTATTCGAAAAGAAACCCCTACTTAAATAGAATTTAATTCATTCATTCATTTTCCCTATGTCGTTTATATGATACATTTTATACTCTTATTCTTTTTTTCCTTTTACCTTAGAAAATAGGATATTATTTATTTATTGCATTTATTTTCTTTCCCAAGTTTTTATTTAAATTCCAATTAGTTAACATACAGTGCAATACCAGTTTTAGGTGTAGGATTTAGTAATTCAACACTTCATACAACACTCGATGCTCATCACAAGTGCCCTCCTTATACTCTTATTCTTATGATAACTTAAAAACAAATATTTATTTTTATTTTTTAAATTGTTTTGTAAATGTTTATTTTTGACAGAGAGTGTGACCTGGGGAGGGGCAGAGAGAGAGGGAGACCAAGAATCCGAAGCAGGATCCAGGCTTTGAGCTGTCAGCACAGAGCCTGACACGGGGCTCAAACTCACAAACTGTGAGATCATGACCTGAGCCAAAGTCAGACGCTTAACCAACTGAGCCACCCAGGCGCCCCACTTATAAACAAATATTTAAAGTAATTCTTATGTACATCAGAAATGTTATCGTTATGTCAGTGTTTCTGTTGGCCAAAAAAAAAAAAAATTACATGGCTTCAATTATAATAGCAATATCCTCTGCGATGCAACAAAAAATTAAACCTGTTATGTATGATATAATTAATGCGATAACCATATGTTGGAAATGATCATCTCAACATTTATTTAAATTACATAATTTGTAAGTTGCTAGATTTTTTTATTTTTTCAATGATTAATGTTTATTTTATTTTTGAGAGACAGTGAGCACAAGTAGGGGGAGTAGAGAGAGAGAGGGAGACCCAGAATCTAGCACAGGCTCTGGGCTCCGGGCTCCGAGCTGTCAGCACAGAGCCTGACCCAGCTCCAAATCGCAAACTGCCAGATCATGACCTGAGCGGAAGTTGTTGCTAAACTGACTGAGCCACCTAGACGCTCCATACATTGCTAGATTATTGAAAGACACATATGTGACTCAAGTTTAATAATCTGCTCAGACATTTCACTTGAAAAATGAGACAAATGAACAGTCTAATTCAGAAGAATGTTTTGAGGTGTGCTTACCTTGAACAAATTCTCTAAAAGATTCGGCATTTGTGTAAAGGAATAAATAATTACCAAAAGAATTCAATTGTATCTCCATGGCTAAACTACAGAACTCAGCAAAGAAAAATGATATATCGGGGCACCTGGGTGGCTCAGTCGGTTAAGCATCTGACTTCAGCTCAGGTCATGATCTTGCAGTTCGTGAGTTTGAGCACCACATCGGGCTCTGTGCTGACAGTTCAGAGTGTGGAGCCTGCTTCAAATTCTGTGTCTCCCTCTCTTTCCACCCCTCCCCTGCTCACACTCTGCGTGTGTGTATGTGTGTGTGTGTGTGTGTGTGTGTTTGTGTGAAATAAACATTAAAAATTTTTTTTAAAAAAAAGAAGAAAAATGTTATCTCACCCAAGCAAAATAATTTGTCATATCCCCTCCATTGCACTCTTTTTGAAAGTAGACAAATGGTATTTGCTGCATTTGGCAATGTTTTCTGCCTTATCCTCTCTCATCAAGGCCAAAATTCAAGTTCTGGTGTGGAGGGAGGGAGTTGTTAATGTTAATGCTAAACTTCGCAGGTAATCCCACTGCTACTTTACCCAGAGGAAAGTAACATTTATTGAGCACTTACATTTATTGAGCCAGGCCTGTACTTGCTAATGCTTCAATATGTCATTTATTCATTCATTCAGTAAATACTTATTAAATGTGTACTGCTGGCCAAGCACTGGGAATACCAAGAAGAATACATCAGATTCCATGTCTTTAAGAGATAGAGTCTAGTTCTCTAATCTGGATCATTCAATTCTCACAACAACTGAAAGGAAAAAAAAAATATTAGTAGCCATTTTTATTTTGATGACGAGGAAACTAAGACTCAGAATGTTTCAATGATTTTCCCAAGATCAGAGGCAGTGTTTACGCTCAAGTCCGTCAGACTCCAAACTTCTTCATTCCTGCTCCATTTTCCCTTTGTCGCTACCGGATGAAACACTTCTACACTCTATTTGGATGGTAGGAACTGAAATGTCAGTTAAGCACTGAAGGTCAAAATGCAATGATGTACAGTCTGAAAGCTTTTCCTTTTTTGCTTTCTTTATGTCTATAGCTTACAGAAAAGATGCCCACAGATAGTTACTTGCCTTCCCCACAAATTCGGGAAAGAGACAAAACTGCATTGTAGGGCGAGCAATCTAGTTGTCTGTTGGTGCTGGTTTTCGCAGGAGTCAAAACTGAGCAAGCTATAACACTGAGACACAAATCCAGTCAGGGCTGGTAATCCTCAACAGTATGTTAGTTGAGGTCCTTGAATGTGATTCAAGTTCACTTCACAGTTCGTTTCTCCTTGCCTGAGGATTCTTAGTGCTAACTCCTATTTTCTATGGATAAATGCTGATGCTAGACAAGGGCAAGCATTTAGTTTTACTGTGGGGGGTACTTTGAAAGAATGACCTGGGGCTCGGCTGAAGGCCAAGTCCTTTGGAAACTCCCCTCTAAGCTGTGCAATTTTAGGCTGTGGTCATCTTTGGGATTTCCCCCGAAAAAGTTATCTGTCATGGCAGAAATTTAACAACCCCATTTTCAGAAAAGTATACAAAGCCAGGATGTCAAAGTGAGTATGAAAGAATTTGCTTTGCATCTTGATTTCTCCATTCTTCTTAAATTCTTCCTCATTCTTAAATCTTTTTCATTTGTGTATTCTTAAATCTTTCTCCATTTGCATATTGAAGTCTTCTTGTAAAAGTCTCCGCTTCCCCTCCAAAATGGTGCACTCAACATTTCCTGACAGTCTATGTCCCATAGAATTCTAGGTACTTTTGGTTTATTATCACCAAGACGAAAGAGAAAGTTTCTAAATAGCATCTGACAGGCTTCTAAAGTAGTAAGAGTTGCAGACTAAATACTTTGTCAAACACAATGATACAATTCAGGTTTCTAGCAAGCTGTTTCTTGGTTAAAAAGCTGGTTTTATATATATATATATATAGGCACAAAAAAAGAGATATATTCAGAAACAATAGATCATGCCCATTTAAGTTGTTGGTAAAAGCACTAGATGACTGCATTTCATTTGCTATTCAGCATAATAAAAGTTTTAACCTTGGAAATCATTCCTAGAATAGCGGACGGTTATGAAAAAGATCCTCATCAGTAGAAAGGTACAAACTATCTACATTATTCAAATTATTATCCAAATAGGCCCACGACCTCCACATGTACTAGGAGACTGAAAGTATATTCAGAAATTACTGGTCAAAAACTATCTGTGACCCAGATACTGTTTGGATTTGCATGAGATGTTTCCAAAGCAGTCCGGGAAAGCCCACAAATTCAAAGCAGCCTCTTTATCCTCACCCCATTTCTGCTGAGTCCAGGAACCTTATTTCATTTCCTGCATGGTAGGCATTTTTTAGGGACTAGGTAAGCCATGACATCTGCACTGCTTTCTGAGTCATTGTCGCGAAATGATACATACTTGGGTGTAGTACAGCTACTTGGTTCCCAGAGAAAACAAACAAACACGAGTCAGCTAGGAACTTGAGTTTTGCTAAAAACAAAGACAATGTACAATTCAAAATTTTTATTTATTTTTTAAAAACAAGGCCTCCAGCTTTTAAGTTTCCAAATGATATTTTCTAACCCTGAGAAAATATTTTATATGAGAGCTTTTGCTCTGTATGCCTCCTACAGGCACATGGCATAGTGTGTGAGGGCAACTGGTCAGGTCTCTTCCCAGAAGGTCTATCTCTGGCAGATTGAGACATAAAGCTCCTATTTTGATAGAGAAGGGCACATATTCATTAAAAAAAAGAAAAAAGAAAAGAAAAGAAAGGAAAAGAAAAGAAAAGAAAAGAAAAGAAAAGAAAAGAAAAGAAAAGAAAAGAAAAGAAAAACCTGTGTTCTAGTAGACTTAAAATTAATTCCAGGGGCACCTGGATGGCTGAGTCGGTTAAACATCCGACTCTTGATTTCGGCTCAGGCCATGATCTCATGGTTCCTAGGATCAAGTCCTGTGTAGACCTCTGCCCTGACAGCATAGAACCTGCTTGAGATTCTCTCTCTTCCTCTCTTTTTCTGCCCCTCCCCTGCCCACATGCATGTACCCTCTCTCTCTCTTTCTCTCTCATAAAGAAACATTTAAAAAATAATAATTCCATCATTTTTTATCTATATAGAAGGTAAAAAAAAAATTTTTTTTAAGTTAGGCTTCATGCCCAGCATGGAGCCTGATGCAGAGCTTGAACTCATAACCCTGAGATCAAGACCTGAGCTGAGATCAAGAGTCAGATGCTTAACCAACTAAGCCACCCAGGTACTCCTGAAGAATAAATATTTACTGATACTATTAACTGTCATACATGACAGGGTCCTAGGTTTTGGACAGCTATAAAGAGTGAAATAGGGGCGCCTGGGTGGCGCAGTCGGTTAAGCGTCCGACTTCAGCCAGGTCACGATCTCGCGGTCTGTGAGTTCGAGCCCCGCGTTGGGCTCTGGGCTGATGGCTCAGAGCCTGGAGCCTGTTTCCGATTCTGTGTCTCCTTCTCTCTCTGCCCCTCCCCCGTTCATGCTCTGTCTCTCTCTGTCCCAAAAATAAATAAACGTTGGGAAAAAAAAACAAAAAATTAAAGAGTGAAATATATTTCCTGCTCAGAACTTAGGGTATAGTACGTGGGGATGAGGGCAAAGCATGAATACAAAAGCCCCCTAATTTTAGTATATCATCAAATTACAAATAAAGCATATAGTGACTTCAGAGGTGAGAAGGAAATAACATAAGTCTCCTGCTAGTTAGAACAGGATATATCTAGGGGTAGTATTCAGATTTCTTAAATCTTTGATACAGGGAATAGAGGCTAGCAACGTTACTAGGAAATTCCTAGAACAACAACCAAAACAAACAAAAAATAATAATAAATGGTGAATCCTACTTTCTTCTCAAGTGAGGAATACAGTTGGATAGAAAAGTGTTGTCAAGTATTTACATTATACCGGGCATGGTTGAGATATTAAATTCTCAAATAATAATATTCTGGTATCATTTGCTTTATTTTTAAGATGAACTGATGAGTGGAGAGGTCAAGTAACTTGCCCAAGGTAACACAGATAAAAAATGGTAGAGTCGGGATTAAAAGCAAAGTCCAGCTAGCTTCAACTAGTTGGCCTTGAAAAAACAAAGGCTGATGAGGAGAGGAAACACAGGACATGTGAAGCACTTTAAGGACTTAATAGACAGTTTAAGCCTAGCAAGTCTAGGCCAGTTTGTGCTGTGGTAACAAACAGCTTCCACGTGTTGGTGGCTTTTGGCAAAAAAGCCTGTTCCTGGCTCCCATTACATGTCAGCTGCAGGTCTGCTGGGGTTCTGCAGTGAGTTCTCTTTGCTCTAGGGTCCAGTTTGAAGGAACTACCCCTACTTTGGGTATCATAGATCTTGTAGGAGGAGAGAAAGTCTCCTAAAGTTTCTACTTGGATGGGGCACATACCACTTTGCCCTCATTTTGTTGAGCAAAGTAAGTGACATGGGCAAGCCTGAGGTCAATGGGGCAGGGATAGTAGTTCTTAGGAGGAGCCACAAATACCTAAATAAGAAGACAATCTATTGGGGCACTTCGGTGGCTCAGTCAGTTGAGTCAGTTGACTTCAGCTCAGGTCAAGATCTCACAGTTCTTGAGTTCGAGCCCCACATCAGGCTCACTGCTGTCAGCCTGTCAGTGCAAAGCTAGTTTCAGATCCTCTGTTCCCCTCTATCTGCCCCAACCCTGCTTGGGCTCTCCCAAAAAATTAAAAAAAAAAAAAAAAAAAGATTACAGTCTATCACCACCTGCCCTCTTGGTCATGCAATACCATTCCCTCCTTTCTGTACCTTGTACTTACCCTGTCTCCAAAAGAGACAATCCAAAATTCTTACTTATTCATGGGATTAGGCCCAAAGTTCAGGATTTTGTGATATTCTCTATATCAGGTCTAGATGTTATTCATTTTGATCTAGAGAGCTATAAATTAAATAACAAGTTATTTGTCCCCTACAAACTCAACATACAATGATGAAAAAAAAGCAGGGTAATCTCAGTAAATGTTTCCACAAGTAAAGAGAAAAAGAGGAGACACACAAGAATCTCTGGGTCACCAAAATCCTAAGATCCCACTGGGCAGCCACAATGAGGGGCCACTGGCCTGGGGATGGGCCTCCCACTTTGGGTCACTACAGAGCTGGGTCAAGCTTAATCTGTGAGATGGGGGGAGGGGGGCCACACTTTGAAGCAGAAACAAAAGCAAAGGTTTGATTTTACTTGGACTGGACTTTAAATAATTGAAAATGAATCTTAGTCTGGGCTGCAGGAAGTAACCAAGAGCTCTGTGATCAGCTAGAGATGTTTTAAGGGACAGAGAAGGGAAATTCAACAGAACACTGGTGAAAAGTGACTAGAGGAACTACAAAATCATTGCGTGTTTCTACCTCACTGAGTCCAGACTTCTTGTAAAATCAGAATTGGCAGATGGGGGCTGGGTATCGAAGATGACTATATTTTCTATCCTTGATGGCTGGGAAAATGCTGATACTATATATACATAGACATTGGGAAATAGAGAAGAAAACATTTCAGAAAGGAGGCAATGGCTGTAACTTTGAATATTTTCGATTTGCTACGTGCTCAACATTGAGCTAAGTATTATAATCAAGAAAAAGTGAAAGAGCAGAATTATGAGAAGCATTTTCAGATTCTGGAAGCTCACAGTATATTGGGCTAAGACTAATCTACAAGAGGCAAAGGTGGCAATGCAATGTTTAGATTCAATTGCTGATCTACTTTTAATGAAAGTGGAGGTTTGGGAAATTCATTCTCTTCATCTTCCTGCATGGTGCTGAGACTATGTCTGTCTCAATGCTGCATTGATTTGCTCCTAATGATGTCTGTCCAATGTCTTTGGCTGGAAAACCCAAACGTCAGAGTATCCAAGTAGTTCTCTCCCCATTGCACAATGTACAACCTTCATTGCTGAGCAAAATCCTTGGACAGGCAGTTCTCAAGGACAGAGAATAAAAGCAAAATCGGAATAACATTGATGGAGTCAAAACCTCAGGCACAAAGAAGTCTGGACGGGTATAGGCCTGACTGAATCACATGTCATAGATAGACAGCCTTGGACCACTCTTATAAGAGTCTCTTCACCACCATGGAATAGCTCATTTTTTCACTTTCTCCTTTCTCCAAGTTAGTTAAAACTCAAGAAATGATCATCTCATCTATACCACAACTATATAATTATCTTTCAAAAACATGTTACTTATCTTACTATGTAATTGGTTTATTCTCATTTTTTTTTTTAACGTTTATTTATTTTTGAGACAGAGAGCATGAACAGGGGAGGGTCAGAGAGAGGGAGACACAGAATCTGAAATAGGCTTCAGGCTCTGAGCTGTCAGCACAGAGCCTGACGCGGGGCTCGAACTCACGGACCGTGAGATCATGACCTGAGCCGAAGTCAGCCGCTTAACCGACTGAGCCACCCAGGCGCCCCAGTTTATTCTCATTTTAATAAAATAAAAGATTTAAATATTAATTAACATATTGTGTAATGTTGATATTAATAATATTCATTTAGTATACCATTTTAAATAATAAATAAATAACAAAATTAATAATAAATAAAATAAATATTTTTAAATGCCTCTGCTTGAATTTTTAAAATAGTTAACAATACTTATAACTCATATTTTATTTTGTGTACTTTTATTCAGTTTTATTGAGGTATAATTGGCAAACAAAATTGCAGGATATTTAAAATACGCATCATAATGATTTCATACATATATACACGGTAAAAGGATTCCTTCCATCTAGTTAATTGACACATCCATCTTTTTTTTTTTTTTTTTTTTTGGTGAGAACATTTAACTTCTACTTTCTTACCATATTTCCATTATACAATACAGTGTTATCAAGTATATCCACTATGTTATTTTTTTTTTAACAGACAGTCTCTTTAAATTTTTTTTTAACTTTTTTTTTTTTTTTTTGAGACAGGGAGAGACAGAGCATGAATAGGGGAGGGTCAGAGAGAGGGAGACACAGAATCTGAAACAGGCTCCAGGCTCCGAGCTGTCAGCACAGAGCCCGACGCGGGGCTCGAACTCACGGACCGCGAGATCATGACCCGAGCCGAAGTCGGCCGCCCAACCGACTGAGCCACCCAGTCGCGCCTAGTATATCCACTATGTTATACATTAGATCCTCTGACATTATTCATCTTATAGCTGGAAGTTTGTACCTTTTTATCAAGTTCTCCCTATTTCCCCCAATCCCTGGCCCCGGCAATCACTTGTCTATTCTGTTTCTATGAGTTTAACTTTGTATTTAGGTAATTCCATGCAGTAATTGTCTTTCTCTGTCTGGCTTATTTAACTTAGCATAATGCCCTCAGGCTTCATCCAAGTTGTCTCAAAGAGCAAGATTTCCTTCTTTCTCCTGGCTGACTAATCCTCCATCATATGCATATAGCACATCTTCTTTGTCCAATTCATCCATTGATGGGTACTTTGGTTGTTTCCATATTTTGACTATTGTCAATAGCACTGCAATGATCATGGGAGTGCAGATATCTCTTTGGTATTATTTTCATTTCCTTTGGATATATACCCAGATGTAGGATTGCTAGATCAGACAGTAATTCTATTTTTGATCTTTTGAGGACCTCCACATTTGTTTTCCATAGTGGTTGTGCCAATTTACATTCCCACGGTGCACAAGGGTTCCCATTTCTCTACATCCTCACCAACACTTACCTCTTACTTGTTTTTTTGTTGACAGTCATTTTAACAGATGTGAGGTGATTATCTTATTGCAGTTTTGATTTGCATTTCCTTGATGATTAGTGATTTTGAGCATCTTTCCAGATCCTAAAGTCAAGCCTCTAGTCCATTTTAAGTTGAGTTTTGTGGATAATATAAGATAGGAGTACAGTTTCATTCTTTTGCATGTGGCTGTCCAGTTTTGCCAATTATGACTTATGTTTTGAAAAGCTTGGTAGGATCCTAAATAATTTTTAAGAATGTAAAAGGATCCTGAGACCAAAAATTTGAGAACATTTGAGCTATGTAGTTCATTCTACCTCTATAATCTGCAAGTCAGTTATTGTTGTCACTGCCTATGCTTTGTTCCACATCTACAATGGATGTCATTAGTTTTGCTTGAGCAAGGGACTATCACTTGTGTTTGAGAATGAAGGAGAGCCCACTGGAATCAAAGCACCCTTGTACAGGGACTGTGACATTTCCATCTCTGTATCTCCAATACCTAGCCTAGGGCCTTACAAGCGGTAGTTGCTTAATAAAACATTGTAAACAAATGTACAGAAGTGATAACTTAATTTCTTTTTTTTTTTAATTTTATTTTGAGAGAGAGAGAGAGAGAGCGAGCAGGGGAGGTAGAGACAGAGAGGGAGAGAGAGAATCCCAAGCAGGGTCCACACTGTCAGCACGGAGCCCAACTTGGCGTTAGATCCCATGAACCATGAGATCGTGACCTGAGCCAAAATCTCAAGTTGGATGCTTAACCGACTGAGCCACCCAAGCACCCCTTAATTTCTTGACAAAAAAGTATTTTGGGGTTTTCTTGATGTTCAAAGGTGAATTTGAAATGACATTAATGATACTAAAATGAGAAAGTGCTGAAGTGACCTACTAACAACAGACCTGAACAGACAACGAATAATATTCTATTTAAAAGTATAGCAATAAAACAGTAACAGCTAACCTTATTCAAGTGCTTCAGGTGTCAAACACTAAGCTAAGCACTTTAATTCATCAACTCATTTATTCCTGAAAAATGTCTCCAGGAGTTAGATGTTAACTATGCTCAATTAACAGACAATGATACTGCAGTTGCAGAGACAACAGCACGTGGCTTGACTAAGGTCACACTCTGTGAGGGACAGGGCTTGGATTCTGATTTTATGTCCATTATGTCATTCTTTTCTTGCAGCAACCCTCAGTAAGGTGAGAGGCTCAGGTCATATCCTTAGTTACAAATGTGGGAACTGAGGGATAGAAGGAGCCCTGTATGTTGCCTAAGGTTCCACATTCAGTGGGGGACAGAACAAAGTCCTACCCAGAGGCATCTCCTGCTTGGGCATGGAGTCACTGTACCCAAGGGAAGCTACGAGGTCAACAGGCATTTCAACCCAACCAATATTCATTAAGTGTGTGTTATAGTGGTTCCCCCACTGCTCAAGGTGAAGACAGACTCTGTTTTTCAAGGACTAAAATCCTATTCAATACAACAATTCATAGATACCTTGAGTACCATTGCTTGGTGAGTGAAACTGTATGTATTAGGCAAAGAGAAAAGCTAGTTATGTAAAGGACAGGACTTGAATGAGAGATCCTTATGGTAGAGAAATCAGGGAAATGTAGGAAATAGAGGTGAGAAAGACTGATGGGTAAATATTTCCTACCCATGCTGATCTTTTCCAGAGGTATAAAGAGAAGCAAACAAGAAATCAAGAGTTTAGGTCTGTGTTTTGGGTTTTTTACTAAGACTAACTATATGACCTTGGGTAAGTCACAATATACCTGAATCTCAGTTTTCTATCAATAAAATGAAGAGGTTGAACTAGATTAATAATTTTACATTTCTTCCCTATACCACTCCCAGCCTCACTGCCAAGAGATGAAACTCTCAATACATTGTGTCTTTCCAGGAATAATATTTAATGTGTATACAAGATACACACAAACATATATGCATGTATATTTTTTTTACACAAATAGCATTACATTAATCATATTTTTCTGCAACTTGCCTTTTCAACTTGCTTATAGACCTTGACGATCTTTCTCTAACAATACATACAGGTTTATTTTTCCTTTAACAATAGCTATTTAGTATTCCATTGTATGAAGACCCCATAATTTGTTTACACAGATCCCCATAGAAAGACATTGAGGTTGTTTCTAATTTTTTTGTTATTACAGTTATTGCCGTTGAGAACCTCCTGGAGAAATTTAAATCTTCAGTGTTTGTCAGAGAATACATCTCTCTTTGTGGAACTCGCCACGAAGCCCCAGGGTTCCAGGAAACACAGTTTGAAAACCACTAAACAAGATGATCTTAAATTTCCTTTTCTCTCAATTAAATGAAACTCTTTTTAACCTTTAGTGTTTGTTTCACTCACACATTATTTTGCAGTATCTCCTAACAGTTTTGAGTGAATAGACAGGTTTGGTCTTTCGGACCAGATTCTAATCAGCTTCAGGCTATTGATGGTTGAGCATTTTTTGCATTCCTCAAAGCCTACACTAGCAATGAGTGAGGCATAAGAAGTGCTCAACAAACATATACTGAATGGTATTAGAAAAGAATTGGGTTGGTAACACAGAATACTTAGCCGTACTTTTCTGTTGATTTTAGCTGTCAGACAGGGTGTGAGTACCTAGCAGTTAACCTTGATTTCAGTGTAGAGAGCTTCAGTGTGTTAGATGCAGTTCCACTGTCACTCAGACGGGGATGTAAAGGGAACATACATCTTTGCATTGCCAGGGCGGTCAGCCATGTACGACTCTGGTGGCAGCATGCAGGTTGGATTCTGTGTAAATGTTGCCTCCCTAGAGTTGTGCTCCAGTTGGCCAAATTCACATAGAATATGACATGAATTGTGACCCTTAGAATTGTACGTGGCATTAGCAAAACACATATATATTGCCCTCTCCTCTGTTCTCAGGAAATTCATTCCATCCATTATTGTCCCAGTTACTTGAATCTCTGACCCCTCTTATTCTATGTACTCTTCCCATGTAAACATATTTTTCTCTTCCATCATCATGGTAGTGGTCCTAATAATGACAATGATGATGATAATAAATCCCTTGCCTACATCACACCTATCTTTCACAGATGAAGCTTTTTGAAGGAATAGTCTATGCCCCTGCCTTCAACTTTACAACCACCCTGCTGGATGATTTTCAGGCATTGGCTTGCTTGAAGTCTCTGTGGCATTATTCATCCCCTCGTCCTTCTGGAAACTCTCTTCTTCTCTCCTTTTGTGATGGCACATTTCCCTGGTTTTCCTCCCAATTCTCTGTTCGCCTCTCAGGCTTCTTCAGGAGCTCTTCTCTCTCAACCAAGTCCTTGCATCTCATCTTGAGCTCCATCCCCTGGCTCTGTGACCCTTAGTCCAGTCTCTTTCTGATTCATTGGTTTCAGGGCAAAAGGCTTCCTTTAAAACTTGCTCCCTCCCCTGGTTCCATAGTTTTTTCATTCCAATTTTAAAATTCCATTTTAATTTGCTGAACCTACTACCATCTACCCTGATGTCCAGCTCTGAGAACTTGGACCCCTACATGATTCCCAGTCCCACTACCAAGAGATGAAACTCTGAACATATTGTATCTTTCCAGAAATAATATTTAATGTGTATACAAGCTTACATACATTATAAAGTCAAGTCACCCTGGACTCTCCATTCTTTCTCATCCCTAACATTCAGTCAGTCACTAAGTTTCACGTAGTCAAATCTGTTCACGTCTTCCTAGCCCCACAGTTACTCTCTAGGCATACCCCCAGCTTCCCAGATTACTGCCAACAGCCTCCTAGCTAGACTCCTTGCCTCTGTTCTAGTCCTTGCCCATCCATTGTGCATCAAGTGAACTTCCTAAAATATACACTGCTCCACTAAACTAAATGGCTAACATGTTCAATAGGTTCCTATACCATTCAGGATAAAGTCCAAACACCTTTGCTTCGTACAAATGTCCTGTTTATCTCTCATTTTTACCTCCTACCACCTCTCCCATTTCATCCTTGCTGTGTTTTACATACTCAGTTTCTTCTTCCTGGAATATCATTTCTCATCATCCTCCATGGTTTTCTTTACTTCCTTCTTTGTAACACCAATTTTCATCGTTCTCACACATCTATCTCAAGCGTCATGTCCTCCAAGAAGCCATCTCAAACCCAGATTCTCACTCAATGTTCTCCCTCAAGCTGTGCTCACCAGGTCTTTAATATAACTTTCTCTCTCTCTCTCTCACTCTCTCTCTCTCTTTTTCAAGTAAGTTCTATGCCCAACATGGGGTTTAACTAGTGACCCTGAGATCAAGAGTCACATGCTCTACCGACTGAGCCAGTCATGGTGCCCCGAGTATAACTTTGGTTTAGTATTTGCCAATGTGTGGTATAATTGTTGGTTGATCTTTCTCCTCCCACTACCTTGTATGTTTTGGTGCTTCTAATACTTAGAATAAAGAATAAATACTTTTTGGATGAATGAATGTATAGACTGTATTTTGATGGGTTTATTTTGAGGAAGAGTGCCTATTTTTAAAATCTGAATAACCAAATGTTAAAAATTTAATAAATGGACTTTAATATTTTTTTCCTGATTATGAAACTGTGGATTTAGTTACAATTGGTGTAAAGCACTTTAATGCAAATGAAAATTAATTCTTAACACATCTCTCCTTCTACTTAACCCTTCTCCGTTATGTTATTAAGAAACAAACGAGGTCAATAAACTATTTCCGTCTGGAGAAAACAAAGAAAGCTGATATCTATACTGTTGGTGTTTCGTAACATTGCCAAAGAAGAGTCGATGAAAAGTGCTCAAGAGAAAGCTGGGGCGGGGGAGGGAAACAGACATCAATAACACCTTTTTCTAAAATAAAATGAGGATATTTTCTTTTTTAGTATTGACTTTGGTCATCTATATATCCTTTCACACTTGTTTTTCTGTTTTTGTATTTCTCCCTTGAACTCCTCATCTCTCTAATCCCTTGTCCTGAACGCTCTTTTTCTCTGTCACTCCACTGCTTTCCTCCAGGTTTGCTAAGTCTATCTCCTCCACAGACTGGTTCCCCAGGCTTTATGTGGCCCCCTGACCTTGTCTTCCTCTCCCAGGACTGTATTTCCCTTGCCTCTCATTTGCCTCCTAGCAATCTAAGCAGAACAATACTGGAAATGGAACTGGCAAGCTGACAAAAAGGAGAGCAGTTGGAAAGAAAACTTTACTCATCAGGAAAGAGGCAAATATCTTCAAAATATCTGTGGGAAGGTGTTTGCTAAATCATCTGCTTCTTCAGATGTGGAAATTTCAACAATATGGCTCCACTACGGTGGATGTGTGCAGGAAGCACCTCCTTGGGCTTAGAGGACTGAGCAGATGCAAGGAATTATAGACCCCAGTAACTTAGCCTTGAATACCATCCGAGATTCCCCCCCCCCCACCCCTTTATTCATGTTCTTTCTTTCTTTCTGAAAGCCTTGCTGCAGGAATTCAAAGGGCTGAGTTCTGCCCTCAGCTGTGAGTCATGACTCCCACTGAAGCCAGGAGCTCATATGTATGTATTCGGAGGAAGTATTGGGCCTTAGGGACTCGGATTAAATAACAACAGCCCAGTCGTTTGTTTGCTTATTTGCTTAAACCTTTATAAAAGAAGCACGAGGCCTGCTGTACCTGAATGCCTTTTTATAATCATTTTAAAAATACACAGTAGAATTTAAATTCCCACAGTAGATCTCCTGCATTATAGTACAAATAATAACAGTCTATCTTAGCCTGTGCCCTGGGTCCAGGAGAGAGTCATAGGGAAAGAGGCAGGAATGAATTTCTAACGTGCCAGCCTTTCACTGAGAAAGGTCTGTTTGTATCCCCAGGGAATTCAGCACCAGGGACTGAGATTCAGTGTTCCCTGTAAAAAGCATGAAATACCTAAACAGCTTTTATTTTTCGGAGCTAGACAGCTGAAGGTAACAAGGGCCACTCCACTGGCTTCAGGAAAAAAGAAGATGTACAAGCTAGACTTCTGGCCCTGGACTTCTCTCTCACACCCTCCCCTCCAACTTCACACTGAAGCGCCAGCTGCCATATTTAATGTGACCCATACATTTGGTCAATATGGATGGATCCAGCAACAAGCACATACTCTTCACATACTCTTTTCTCTTGTGTACTCTTCACATACTCTTTTCTCTTGTGTGTAAATAAAAATTGTATCCAGTACCAGTTCTCCTTGCTATCTCTCTCCCAGAGGAAATTTTTTCTTCCTACTAGTGAGGAATCAATGTACTTAAGATAACAACTGTATCAGATGTCTTTTTAAAAAACAGGATTATTTCTCTAATGTCTGAAATATGTAAAAACTTTATACTCTGCCATTCCTGTTATACTATTTTTTTAATGTTTTATTTATTTTTGAGAGAGAGAGAGAGAGAGCACGCGAGCTTGAGCAGGGGAGGGGCAGAGAGGGAGAGAGACAGAGAAAGAGACAGAATCCAAACCTGGCACCAGGCTCTGAGAGGTCAGCACAGAGCCCCACACAGGGCTCGAACTCACAAACTATAAGATCATGACCTGAGCTGAAGTCAGACCCCTAACCGACTGAGCCACCCAGGCGCCCTGTTATACTATATATTTTAAAAAGCTTTCATTTACGTTCTTAATGGTTTAAAAGACATTATATGCCAACCATGATAAAATAGTAAACATAAAGAGACCATGCAAAAAGTGAATGATCCCACCAATTCTACTTCCCAGAAGCAACCACTTTTAATAGTTCTCATAGTATTCATATTTATATTTTTAAACATAAAATAAAATATTGAAGAGTTTGGCCGGATAGTATGTCCTGTTTTTTCTCTTCCAGACATTTCTCAGTTCCCGACTACCCAGCGAGGTTTCTAGGGGCAGACAGGAGACACCTCAGGCTTCTTCTAACATTAGCCCTGGAATGTAACACCTTTTCCGCCCAAGGACAGATCTACCTGCTGGCAAATTCCTTCACTGTAGCTTGTCTTTGTCCTTCATTTGACTGCCTGAACCCAGTGGAAATGTCTTCCTATACTTACTTACAAGAACTCCCACGATGCCCAAGTGCCAGGAGTCAGAGTTCATTGTCACTGCGCCCACTCTCTACCCTTTGTTTTTGCCTTTGGCGTGAAACTTGACACATTGGCTCCTATGGCAAAATTAGCCTATGTTTGTTTCTGCGCACAAAGAGGATTAAACTGAGCCAATATTAAACAAACAGACAAACCAAACTTCATAACATTGGCATTGCTTATAGATAAGCATTGCTAATAGAGAACTAAGGAAAAAATAAAACAAGACGCCACTTTGGTAAGATTATGTAACAGTGACATAAACATCATTTATGTGAAAGGGTTACTTATTTATATCTAAATCCTAAGATACACCATACTGATTAACTGTATCACTGTGTGTATTATCATTCCTGCCTTCATCTAACGAGCAAACATTTATTGCCTCATGAGCTTTAATTTTGTTGTGAATATGATTTTGTTACACATGTATTAGATACTGTTTTGTCGGTTTACACCCTCCTTCTGCAAACAGCATCTCCATTCTTTGGAATGGTTACTGCCTCAAACATACTCGCCAACATAATGGTCAGCACGAGCTGCCATATTTAATGTGACCCATATATTTGGCCATTATGGATGGATCCAGTAATAAGCACTGGATCCAACTTAAGCCAAAGAGATCTTTCTTCTGGGATGCTGTTGAAGGAGAGCTGACAGCCAGTTAGTTTTTGCCCTGAGTGGAAGCTGCTGATCTGAAACCCAGGGTCTACTGGCTACATTGTTTCCCACATGTGGAACACTAATTCTCAGCCCTAGCTGCACGTGAGGATCAGCTCCTGAAACTTTTTCAAAATGCCCTGACATCAACAACCAGAAGTCCTAATGGACATGGTCTGGGATGAGATGAGCCCCAGGGGTCAGTATTTCTTTAAAACTCTTCAGGTGATTCCAACAATGAGGACCACTGACCTGGCAAAAAAGGCTTACAATGGGACAAGAATAGTCGTGATGAGCAGCGGCTGGCCAGAAGGGACACATAGACACACACGCTCGCGTCCGACAACCCTCTGTTTCAGGTACCTCGCAGGCCGAATTGCTTCCTGGGCCTTTTTTCTCACTATTCTGTTGACTAATTCTTTTTTCAATTACCTGAGATATTCCAGTGTCTTTCCAGTAAATCCTCCTTTTATCCTAAGCTAATTTAAGTTCCATCTGTGTGATTTGCAAACAAAGAAGTCCATACTAGATCTCTGTTTTTGTGTGCTCAGGCTTAATAGATTTTCATACTTGTAGCGCAGTTTCTCTCCATTCATGGCCTCATTCACTAATGTTTTAAGCAATAATGCGTGCGGTATTCCAGGTTCTGTGTTACTGGGAATATTAAATGAAGAGACTATATACACCATCTATTTGGGCAGCCTTCACTCCAGCAAGGAATGGGCATATCAGCAGAGAGAAATAGCAACACAAGAAGTGTTATAGGGGTGCCTGGGTGGATCAGTCGGTTTAGCATCTGACTTCAGCTCAGGTCATGATCTTGCAGTTCGTGAGTTCGAGCCCCACATTGGACTCTGTGCTGACAACTCAGAGCCTGGAGCCTGCTCAGATTCTGTGTCTCCCTCTCTCTCTGCCCCTCCCCTGCTCATGCTCTGTCTCTCTCTGTCTCAAAAATAGATAAAAACATTAAGAAAAAAATTTGAAGAAAAAGAAGTATTATAACAGAAGGTTACTTTGACAGCACTGAGGAAATGGGTGGTCTGGTGGAATCATGGAAGCCTTCAAAGAAGAGGTGGCCTCGGTGTTGTCTCTGGGGAGTGACTTAGAGTCGTGTGGTAGACAATAGAGGGTCCCCATGAAGAATTACATAACCAATGACCCAGAGTTATAAGAGAGTAAGGCATTTTAGGGGAATTACAGTACTTCTGTCATGGCTGGGGCTGAAAATTCACGCTAGAGATTGGGAGGCAGGGGGACAGAGAGGATAGGTTGTGGACAAATTGTATTTACCGTGCTAAATATGTAAGATCTTTGTCCTGTGGCTACTGCAGAGACTTTAAGGGAATGGCTTAGGTAGAGCAGTGCTATGAACAAATTTGCACGTTGGAAAAATTTCTCTGGAGAAGTGATTGGTCAGAGACTAGGTTGCCAGGAAGGAATCGAGTCAGGAGGCCCCTGCAACCATCCAGGAGAGAAATGGAGGGATCCTGAACTAACTCTAATAATGAGAACATATTTCTAAAAATTTGTAAGGTAGATTCCCCTACATGTGATAACCAAGTGACATCAATTAAAAAAGAGTGCAGTGCGTCTGTGTGGGGAATAGTGGGAAACTCTGGAGCAGCCCTAGCTATAAGGAACACGGGGGTATACGGGGAGAAGAAAAATTGTTTCCAAAGGGAAAGAAGAAGCTAGGGAACAAGGAGAGCATGGTACTGTGGAAATTAATCATATCTTCAATATCTACACCGGGTTTAAGTAGAATGCACTTATCCATCATCTAAGGTTCATTTTTGTTTTCTGTAGATTTTGAGACTAGTCGGGGGGTGGAACTGGTTACACACCCCCTGGCTGCCACTGTTCTCTGAGCCTCCTCCCATGCCCCCTGCCAAGCCTGACTTTATCCGCCCCCGCTCTGGTAGTCTGGCAGGCCAGAAACCTGCAGACATGGAGAGGGAGAGGGCGCAAAGTACACAACTAGCCGCTTGGTGTTGACTCACTTAGCTCTGATGACAGTGGGATGAAATCCAGACCAGCGCTGGGCTTGTTGGCAGGAAAGGCCTCCAAAAGGAGGTCTGGGGAACTCCAACAGGGAACAACTGGAGTAGGTGGAAATGAGCTCGCTTGCCGTGCTTGTGTGTGCTTACCACGTGGGACAACGATATTCAGAAGGTGAAACTCTGGCTCCGAGCTCTCAGATCTAATGTGACATTTCTATCTTTACCATCGCTCTGTCCTCTGGAGGCCCTTTACCTTGGCAAATAGTTCTTAATTCGATTATAACTCCGGAGTAGGTATAGTTGACTAATAAAATACCCTCCTACTATATAGTCTGCACGCACATAATATCCCGTATTTGAATAAAATATGACCATGGCTCTTAAAGGCCATGGGAAATGGGGATACTATATAGTGGCACAGGTGTGTGTGGGGGGGGGAGATGGGGTGAGAATTTTAGCATAAAATTCAAGAACATTTTACCCAGACCACAAGGCCTGCGTGCCTGGACCACACTTCATCTTATGGTCCTTTCCCCTCCTTGACTGTGTTCCTTCTCCCCCCCCCCCATCCCCCTCCTCAAGCAAACAAAGTCATGGTGTCCCGTATCAAAAGTTAAAAGAATATATTTGTTAAAACTAATGGCTAACTGGATTTAAGCAGGGCTTGAAATCTGGGAGAAGATGAGAAGTCATTTCTTAGAAATGACGGACGGGGAGAGAGAAATTGTGGGGGAGGAAGCAGGAAGTTTCAGGGGCCCAGAGTGGAGGCTGGAAGGAGCAGCTGTTGCTAGATGACCTTCTCTGTCCCAGCAATTTCTCAGAATGTGCCTCCAGCATCCAATGGGCGGTCAGGATCTGCCTCCCTGGGATGGGAACTATGAAGGCAGAGAGAAGAGCTGAGCACATTTGAAAGAAGAAACTGAATGAAAGTAGTTCTTGAATGAACCACTCCCTCATGCACTGTCAAATATCTATTTATAGAGGGCCTGAAACCATCTTTTAGTAGGCTAATCAGATAGGGGAAACTAGCTCACTGGAAAATCGAAATATTGCATAAACAACTTTCTTTCCTTTTATCCTCTTAGCACTGATTATAACATTTGGCCCTAAAGGTAAAATGCCATATCCCCTGGCCCAGTAGTCTCTGAACTTTTCTTTACAGAGCAAACTTGAACAGTGCTAAATTTTCTACAGCCCGATTAAATTTCAGTATTCATTTTGTGCCTCTTTTGTGCCACACTAGGCAGTGGCAAAGCTGGTGTGTGAGTGCAGTGTGTAAATGTGGTGCATGTGTATGGAAGGGTATAGTTCTGGCAGAAAGAGCAGAGGGAATGATTCATATTTTTAAATTACTATTATTTATTCTAATAAGGAACTGGAAGGAAAGGTAATAAATGAGTAACACTGTGAGCCAAAAAGGAAATGAAGAGTTTCAAATTAGACTGGAATCTTTTCATCCATCCTTACCCACCCAAAAGAAGAGTGGGATGGTATCAGGTACCCACAACTCATCAGTTCCAGTAGGTTGGACGTTATACGTATTTGGAACACAGTGACTTCTGTCTGATGAAGGGGACATGATTTCTGAGAAAGGGGATCCAGTAAAAGGAATAGTTCCTAATAGCAGTGCATAGGTAGAAAAGAGAGGAGTCAGAGTTGGTGGGCAAAAGAGCCTGGTTTTTGGTGACTCATCAATAAGATCTGAAGGACAGATCAGATCCTCATTGATGATCATTGAAGAGCTTCTATATTCACATCTTGCCTCATTTGAATTTGCCTACCAGGCATCCATTCTCTCTTGTTTGGGTAGTTAACACCTGACTTTTCTTTGGGAAACCACTTCCATCTTATCCTGTGTGGTCTTGGTCGGACTGCCTGCTTTAAGGGATCCTTCTATGCCCTAGCCAAGGAGTAAACACATGCATAGACTGAGACTCTGAGCCCAGTGGAGTGATACAAAGTTGGAAAACATGGAACTGATTTGTCTCAATGTCAGTGCTCTGAAGTGACTGCCCACAAGATTCTGCTCTATAGTGCTCTCTTCCCCAAGAGAGTCTGATTCCTGTCCTTTTTAAACCTTTCCTTACAGTCATTTACTTTTAAGTGTTTATGCATTTATTGGGTTTTATTTGGCCAAAGTTGGTTTTCTACATTTGCAAACAAAGGATGCCAGGAAAACATCCTAGACCTTACCTAGTGGATTACTCAACACAGTCATAGCTAGATTATAGATTCCTTTCAGTTTTTATAAATTACAATATTTTTACACTCAACAAAACTTTGGGATTTGAGCAGAATTTAAATTTAATTTTCTTGCATCATGCCAATTGCAATGCAGAATTTGGAAATGTGTAAGATTCTGAATAACACACTCAGCCAAAGAAAGGCATAGGCAGGGTCCCAGGGATGTGTTAAAAATAACCTAATCCAAGTGTAGGATTTCTTTTGCTAATTGAGGGGATGCCTATAAAGGAGAAAGGGGTAAAGATAAAAATCAAACAAGAAAATGCTAATTGCTAACCTATGATGCTTTAAGAGATGTGAGAAAAGACCTTTTACACATACTGAGATGTGATACTTGCATTATGATTACATAAGAAAATATTCTTTTTGGTTTTTAATGTATACTATTGTAGTACTTATAGGTGAAATGACATGATATAAGGATTTTCTTTAAAAATATTCCAACAATAAAACCAACATCAGAGAAATCAAGAAATCTGAAACCAGTACAGTAAACATGTTCATGACTTCATGGGTTCCCTTGTAGTAGTAACATTCTCTCTATTTTTGTGTATACTTGGGAAATTCCAAGATCAAAAGTTTAAAAATATCGAGTGAAACACCTCTAAAAAGTTAATTCTTTTGTGTATGTGTATTCTTGCACTGACATTTAGATCCTTTCATCATTTTTGAAAACCCCTTGGAAATTGTGTCTTTTGGCAGTGGTTTTCACCCCATCTTTTGTAATCTACTCAGTCTCATGATTTATAAAAGATTTGCTTATTAGCAGTGACCTGCTGACAGTAAATTACTTTATTAAGCTCTTTCTTTGAAATATACTCCCTCTTCTAACATATTCACCCACATTCAAAGGAAAACCAAATGGTAGGAATGCAAAATGAAGAAGGAAAAGCCTATGCTTAACTAACTTAATTTTTGTGCTCAACTTTTTTAAATGCTAAAACAATGTGCCGCCAAAAGATATCTAACTAAATGTCCTTTAGAAAAAAAAATTGCTTTTCAAATATTCAAACCCACTGTAAAGATGCAAAGGTGCCAGATTACCTAACACTAGTAATCTTTGCTCCACCCTTGATGTTCAGGTGTTTTTAAAAACCCAGGTAGCCTGGTAAACTCTTATTTTATTTTTATTGCTTCTACTTTGTAATAGCAGCCAATCCTGGAGAACAAAGGTCACATAGAACAAAGTGAGTCACTACCCAAACTATGAGAAAGCCAGCAAGAACAATTATGGCACATCAGCTAGACCACCGTGCTTCATGCTTTTGCTTGAGTGTGGCTAATACAGTCCATCCTCTTGATTTTTGCAATGTTTACCACAGCAAGGAACAATTTGGCTAATTTGCCTGTAAAAATTGATTTTGTTTGTCCTCCGATATTTTGTACTAATAAGAATTTCCCTTTAAAACAGCTAGTTCTGCCTCATCAACCTCAGACTTTCATTTTAGAGTGAATCTTCTAATTATAAAGCCATCCGGTGACAGTCTGGACAAAGATGGCATTCTGGTTAACACTCACCACAAAAGAATACGGATGCCTGAGTTTAAACCAATGCACACCTCCTCCTAAAAATAGGGCAACATGTATAAATTAGTAATGGCATCATTTCATCTAAAACATTTCACACAGTCTTACTATTTCAGTTTGCAGAGACAAAATTCGGGGCTAACTATTCAGAGAGGAATACAATATCATCTATTAAAGAAGGTCAGATCGTTTTCTGCAAGTTAATTTTCAAAAGCAATCAGATCTTGAAAAGTTCTGATGATAGGCGACACCAATTGGCATTTTCTCAAACATTCTGTTAAAAGAAAAGAGGGAAGTTTGATAACATCAAGATCGGCTTCCCTTTTGTAAAGTTTTCTTAAATCATAACTTCTTTTCTATAGGAACAAAAGCAGCATGGTCCTATTTCAAAATGGGGACAAATAAATACTAACCAGAACTGAAAAAGATTTCAATGAGTCCATTTCATATGGTTCTTCTACTCAACTGCAGGAATGTTACGTGGATTTGCTCAGGAATTATTGAAAAAGCAACAGGAAAGGGAATACAGTACTCTTTTTTTTTTCTTCCCTATTTGGTCTGTGAATTAAGGGAAAGGTGATGTGTTGAAATATAAGAAATGTTGTTAACCATACTCTACTCATGGGAGAAGCAAACTGTAGCTAGCTTGTGTTTTGTTTATTTCCCCCTTGTTTCAAAAAAAGATTTGAGGCAGCTATAAGATTGGTAAGCAAGGGCATAGTTACTGACAAGAGACTCTCTGCAGTGCTTGAGAACCCATGAAAGGATTTTCCCTGCCCCTTCTTTATGTGTGTCTGTAGCTCTCAAACAGTGATTTTGAAATGGTTCAATAGCAAAAACTGGCCTTCTGCTGTCAGACAGAATGCTTCAGGGGTAGATCAGCAAATAGTATAGATCAGTGACTTCTGCAAAGTACTCTGTCTCCATGGAAGTTGTTCTTCCATCATTCATTCCCTCCACCAAAGCTGTCTGGTTCATCCTTTCCATAGGTGTCAGACCCAGACATGTAAGGGCAGAACCGAAAGCACACAGGGGAGTGAGTCTATTTCCACATCGCACACATCTGTGCCGTGACAAATTAGGACTACAGTGGCTAATGTTATAGAAATTTAGTTGATGCACTTAAGGAGTGAACTTTATTTATTTATTTATTTATTTATTTACTTTGTTTTTTTTTCAATATATGAAGTTTATTGTCAAATTGGTTTCCATACAACACCCAGTGCTCATCCCAAAAGGTGCCCTTAAGGAGTGAACTTTAAACAGCAAATACAAACAAGTGACCAATCCACTTCCGACAGGCCTCGGATATGGATAACCTCATCCATCCGAGAGCCTCAAAAATAGGCTCTTAATGACCTACAAGATGGAGAAAAGGATGGAGAAAAGAAGAGGATCTAGGCATGGCAAGGACAAAGATATTTTTCCTAGGCATGGTAGGCTGAAGGTTTCATGAATTCTTTAATTTTTAAGGGAGGATTGAAAAATAAAACCAGAACTAAACTACATAAAAAACGTTTTTTTCTACCATACGACATGGTATTTGTGATTTTTGTATATCCATTTGTGCTTCATTGATCTATTTAGTAAATTGTGCATTGTTCATTCCATTATTCCTTCACTGTTGTTCTAAGGTCCAAAGTTAAAAACGATTTCTGCGTTGTAGAAGATACCTTAGTTGAGTTGTGTGCTTCAGGATAGGCTCACCGTGCTGGTGCAGTGAACAACACTGGACCACTCATCTGTTTAACTGTTAAACGTTTCATTGAAGCTCATAAAAAATCTCTTTAAAATTTTTTTTAACGTTTATTCATTTTTTGATAGAGACAGAGCGTGAGGGGCGGAGGGGCATAGAGAGAGGGAGACACAGAATCCAAAGCAGGATCCAGGCTCCGAACTGACAGCATAGAGCCTGACGTGGGGCTCGAACACATGGGCTGTGAGATCATGACCCGAGCTGAAGTCAGATGCCCAACCAACTGAGCCACCCAGGTTCCCCGCTCATAAGAAATCTCTTGAGGATCTTGTTGCTCTCCAGACCAGTTCCCAAGGATCCAGCGTTGTTTTCTTCACAGAGCTATAGTCATAGCTATACCACCTGGAAAATGGGGTTTCCAGGGTCACAGGCACAGGGGGGATAAGTGCTCCTAAACTCTTGACCAGAAGCAACAAACTTTATTCTCCTCGAGCCCCCAACCAAACTAATGAGGGGGTAGAAAATGTGGGAGAGCTGTATAATATTTTGTAAATACCCCTGTCCCTGCCACATCTGATTACTAAAAGTAAGATCTATGCTAAGACTGACTAGAGAATGGAAGTAATACCTCTTCTGGAAATCTTGCTGAAACATTCGTAAATATAAAAATTGGGGGCGAGGAGCTTTTTGAAAGGGCACATTGCCAGGCCCATGTGTCAAATTCAGTTTTGTAGAGTTGAAGTAGAACTAATGCCTTCATCAGGCTTATTCTACCAAGGGCTGTGTGTAGCATGATGAACATGGAAGACAGATTCTGCGGTGAATGTAAAAATTCTCTTTAGGGTACTGGATGAAATGAAACTAAAAATCAAAGACAAGTCATGTGGGAAAGTCAACATCTTTTCAAGTTACCCCTTCCATTCTCCAAAGGGGTTCATTATGCCTTTATAGTCAAGGGAAGTTGGATGCCCCCCCAACCCCTTGTAGGTACGAATGCAACACTGCCAAAAACTCTCTGTGGAAAATCATGTTAGATCAGGGCCTTTGTCCAGGCTCTTACTTTTCTCCTTCCGTTTTCTTCCTCTTTTGTCAATTATACTTAACTTGGAGAGAACACAATAGAGGAAAACATCATGTTTGTTTCTCCTCCAAGCCCTAAATAGGACCTTTCCATTCTTCCTTTTCCTCTCAGATTGTTACTGAGGCTTCGTGCTCATTAGTAGGTACTCTTTGGAGAGAAATTTGGAAGGAAAAAATTAAATGATAATATGGGTGATTTTAAGTGTAGGCATGCACAAAAACTTCTTAAAAATCAGGTTGTGGTATGCATTCTTATTTTAGATTTGCCCTTGTTAACATCTCCTCAATAAACAGGTGCATACACTTCCCCAAGCTGTCGCTGTTGTTTATTTAGCCTGTATGCTTCAAAATCTACTGATGGATGATACCCAACCAGCTTGAAGCTTGACTTTTGGAAACTAGAGCCTTAAAGTTTTAATGAGACTTTCTTAAAGTATAGTCCAACGGGTTTGTTATAATAGGAGCGTATCTCTTGAAGAAACTATAAGAGTATCACTTTTGTATGTTAATTTTAGTTCAACAAATAGGAAAAATGGTTATGAGTAATAGCTCTCAGCTTTCAGATAGTTCTTTTCATGTTCAAAGTGCTTGACAAACATTAATTAAATCACTGGCAGTCAAATTAGATAAATATGTTCTCTGTATGTGCATAGCTGTACCTTCCATGCACACAGTATTCTAAATCACATCACTGCAGATCAAACACTTTTTTGCCATCTGAACTTGGTTGGCTGACACTGATTCCAAGCAACAGATAATTGCTAGAAGGGCTAATCATGAAGAGAGATTATGTAAGCTTTCTTTGCTTTTAAATAAAAACATGAATTTATCCTTGATAAAAGGTACAGGGTGAACTGCAGTGTAAAATTCTTCTGTTTCTGGGCCAGAAAGTAACAATGACAAAGCAAATTCCTTGCATTATATTGTTGGAATAGCTAAACTGTAATTTAAAGAGATCATTTCATCAACAGAGAGTACATTTCATATTTCCTGGGCTACTAATGTTTTTGGCCTCTTTAGCACCAAAAACAAGAAGGCTTTTCAGGCTAAGCATGGTGTTGATTTCAGCAATATGGTAATTGTTCATTAATGCTAGGAATCCTTGGTCACTACTGACTTGAGAATTTGCTGGCATTTGGGCCAGCAAATTAAACATAGTAAATTTCATGATTATTTTTAGAATAACTTGCACTTTTTTTTTCCTTCATTGAATTTAATGAAGCTTTCCAAACCATCCCAAGAGATTAACTGCTCCCAATGGACCCTCAAACAAAGTATATGCCAAATAAAAAAGAGTGCTAATAACATTCCATCTTTGAATAACACCTAATGAATTAACACACTCTACTCACCTGCACAGACAATTGAGAAAAGGCATGCATGTGCATGTGTAGAAACATCTTAGCCAGAATCAGGCTAGGTTTCCTTGAGATGCTTAAACTGCATAACTATGAATGGAGAGGACTTCAATTTCTCCTTCCATTCTATCAAACTAGTCTAGTTTGTTTCCAGGGGGAAGAAACTACTTGTTAATTGTCTTGAAATTTGCTGAAACTTGCTTGCAATTTGCTGAACAAAAGAACATTTAGTTCAACCAAGTTGTCTTTTTGGACAGACTATGAAAGTATTACTTGGAGTCGGAATAGCTGTTCATGTGGGTCTCACAGAATGGTATTTGTTTCTCTTTTATAGAAGTGCCAACATATATGCCTATAAGCTTAAAATCTGAGACTCTTCTTCGTTACTGAGGGAAACCTGGAGTTCAGTGGGGTTACGTGATATGCTCAAGGTAACACTCACAGCCCACATGGTCTAAACATGACAGATGGCAACAGGGAACCATAACTGATACGGTTCTGCATCTGCTTTAGTGTTCCTTGTCCCTACTATTAGACTCTTGCCATATCCCAGGAGTAAGAGTGAGCTTTTTCTGATATTTAGAGTAGACAGTCATCGATGGGAACTGACTTTCGGCCCAGAAAAACTTTTTAGATATATCCCTATGGTATAAATTTCTTCTTCCTTTAGTATTGAGACAAAATATTGGACCTGGCTGGGGATGTTTAAATGGCTTTAAAAGTTTAATAGTATTCCAAATGTAAAAGGCCTTAAAAGGCAAATAAGATAAAATGTGTATATTTTGAGTTGTACTCCTTCTATGTATGTATTTATTTATTTATTTATTTATTTATGGAAGGGGAAGTGTAGAGGGAGAGAGGGAGAGAGAGAAAGAGAGAATCCCAAGCAGGCTCCACACTCAGTGTGGAGCCCAATGCAGGGCTTGCTTCCATAACCCTGGGATCGTGACCTGAGCAAAAATCAAGAGTTGGATGCTCAACCGACTGAGCCACCCAGGCACCCCTGATTTGTATTGATTTTTACAGTCAGAGTTCACTGCCTTCATTTCATCACTTCTTAACACCCCACCCTGTGAAAACTCTTCTCTTGGAGGTTACATATGACATCTTTCTTGTTAATGGTACTAGCTTTTACTTAGTGTTTATTTTCCTTGACCTTTTTGCTGTATTTGACACAGTAGACTCTCCCCAACCAACACCATTTACCACCCTATATAAATACCCAATAGTTGATTTCATTGACATTTTTGTCTTCTTTGCTAACCGTGCCATCAAACATGTCCTCCTTACATCATCTCCTGCTTGGATTATCACGCAGGCTTCTGTCTGGTCTTCCAGGTTGTTATCTCTCTCTTCTCTAATCCATAATTTCAGAGTGACTAATCTTCCAAATATCTACAGTTTAATCTGAACTTAAAATTCCTTCTTCCCTACAGGGCCCTACTTTTCTCTCCTGTTTCATCTCCTTTGCTTTCCTCTTGGCTCTTTACATTCCAGAAACACTTGCCTTTTCTAGTCTCAAAGACACTATGCTTGACCCCTCCTTAGGGCTCTGCGCTAGTTTACTCTGCCTGAACTTCTCTTCTCCAGATCATTCGACAACTGGTTATTCCTTTCATTCAAGTCCTTGTTTAAATTTTCCTCAGAAAGATCTAACCAGTTTGATCTCTCTAACCAAACTGATCTCTCTACTCAGTTCGATGCCCTTACGTTTAATTTCATTCAGAACAATTATTACAGTTTGGTAGCTGCGTATTCATTTGCTCCTCTCTGTCTCTCCCAAATAGAGTGTATACTCCCTGAGATCGGGAGATTTTTATTTTATTGCTTTCCCTCCAGAAACTAGAACTTAAAGAGTCATGAAAATCTGTTGAATGAAGAACACTAGACGTTGTATCATTCCTAATCCATTCAACACTATACCCTCCTATTTCTATATAAGCACACTGACCAGTCCCCACAGGTTGTTGTCACTCTCCACAGAATTTACTTTCTATTGTGTCACATGTGTCCACCTTTTTTCTCCAACCAGATGATAAGCTTCTGAAAGGGAGAGGCCTTTTTATACTTTTCCAGCCCTCCAGGCCTAGCAGAGTGCTGAGCAGCATTTGGTATGTATTTAGCAAACACTTATTGATTTATTTCTGACTGTAACATTATATACTGCACCACTGAGCACTTTTACATCAGTAAGTCTGAAACGGAAATAAAAATAGGTCGACCATAAAACACCAGCATAAGGCCTATGACAGGGTGAGAGCTTTCTTTCTTACTTTCTAATTCAATTGAGTAGCAAACTAAAGTTTTCTGGAATGAGGATGTGATGAATAGGAAAGCTTACCTTGGGAAAATTTCTTCCTTCTCTAGCAATTGGAGGCTGATCACCCTCTGAGCACCCTCTGAGTGCTGATCACCTTCCAACTCCAATGTGCTCAGGTCAATGTATACCGTTACTGACTCTTGCCATAATCCTAAAGTCACCTTGGACTTTTTACTGTTCTTTGATCCCTGTATACATACTCACTGAACTCACGTCTTTTCCTTAGTTGTCTTTGTGACTAACATTTCTTTTAAAACCCCACCTGCTACTTCAAAAGTTATGGTCTCATGTCTTGTCTTCAACCTTCTCTCCTGTCAAAGCCACCCAGAATGATCTCCTATTGGATCAAGTCTAAATTTCTCAGGCTCAAATTCAGGCCTTCTCTGAATGATTCTACCTTGTCATTTCAGCTTGGTTTTCTATTGTTTCTAAAAGGAGCCTCCTGTTCTAATTCATCTGATCTCCTAACTTTTCCCCATTCTTAGTTTGCTTGTTTTCTTCCCTGTACCTTTGTTCAAACAATTTTCTTTATGCCAATCCAAATTCTACATTTCCTTTTTTTATTTAAAAAAAATTTTTTTTAACGTTTATTTATTTTTGAGACAGAGAGAGACAGAGCATGAGTGGGGGAGGGTCAGAGAGAGAGAGAGGGAGACACAGAATCTGAAACAGGCTCCAGGCTCTGCACTGTCAGCACAGAGCCCGACATGGGGCTCGAACTCACGGACCATGAGATCATGACCTGAGCCGAAGTCGGACACTTAACCGACTGAGCCACCCAGGCGCCCCTCCTTTTTTTGTTTGTTTGTTTTTTGTTTTGGTCCTTTTAAGAGATCTTCCCTTGATTTACATGGATAATTTTCAATTTAAGATTTGGACTTTATGATTGGATCCATGGTTAGTAATGGTGAATTGTTTATTGTTTCATATTTCACCTCCCCAGTAATACCATAATTTTCTTTTTAAATAAGGTTTTTTTTTTTTTTTCTTTTTCTTTTTGAGAGAGAGTGAGCATGTGTGAGTGAGAGTAGGGGAGGGGCAGAGGGAGAGGGACAGAGAGAATCTTAAGCAGACTTCATACTCGGCACAGAGCCCAACACGGGGCTTGCTCTCAAGACTGTGAGATGGTGGCCTGAGCCGAAATCAATAGTCAGACACTTAACCAACTGAGCCATCCAGGCGCCCCTGTAGTTTTCCTGACAATAGGGACTTCATAATATCTACAATCACTCACAGCTCTTGGCACCTCCTCGGATGAATGTGTTTGGCTGGGACGTGGCTCCACAGGCCTGTCCAGAATTGCCTGGTTTACAAAGATGAACCCTGAGCAGGTGAGATAGAGTTTGTGAAATAGGAATCCTTGAAGCCAGTGGTACAAAGATGGCCTCTAAGAGCAATACCTTCCTAGTTAATGTCAAGTCCAATTTCAATTTCATACATCACTCAGACCATGTAGGCAAAACTGCAAAGGCAAAGACTTCTGATGTTGAATAGCTTTATGTAATTGGTAAGTATTAGCCAGATGCTGGCAGGTATGTGAGACAAGAGATCCAAACCTGAATACTGACTGGCTTTGTTTCCAATGAATCTGGGTAATATTGAGCAAGTAATTTACCCTCTTGGGGCTTCAGTTCTTCATCTGTAAAACGAAAGGATTAGACTCCAGGTGATATTAAGGACTAGATAATTCAATTATAAAATTACATGATTCTATTTCCAAAGCAATGGAATGGAGACCACAGCCTTTAGAGTTCTTCATATAGTCGTTCTCTGTGATAGGATTTATTAGTTTTGTGTGTACTTAGCAACCCAGCTTTCAGCTTTTGGCATTTACACTTTTCCTTTTCCCAATTTGTGATAAAGTAGAGGGACAGATGGTTTATTAGGCTTTCAAATGCTTGCAATGCTGTTGTTCAATTCAACAATGGTTTTAAACTTTGAAGGTCCACATAGAGCCTGGATTTTGTTTAGAAGGGAAGATAGTTTTAACTCTTCAATTTAAGGATAATAACGTTTACTCCCATATTTTAAAACAACATGTGGATGTAACTCCAAAGGCCTAATCAGTTTCCTTCATTTCTTAACTCATTTCCACATCACACCCTAACTCTTCCAAGTTGCAGTTTTGAAAATGAAGTTACCAGACTTCCAGTTACATGTGCATGTTTTGCCTTCTCCTGACTCACTTAACCCACAAGCTCCTTCCAAACACAAAACCCTTTAATTCAGAAACACAGAAATTTAAATGTGGAAGGGACAAATTCCTCATTTTATAGGTAAGAAAACAAAAGGTTCTGGTGCTCTTTCTAGTATGTATTTTATCAAAAAGTGAGGTTAGGTTGGAGGGAAAAACATCTAAAATTTGTGAATTCCAAGCTCCAATAGAAAATTTCATTCTTTTAAATTTAAGTGCCAATACATTACCCCAAAGAGAAAGTAGAGACAACTAAGCAACTCAAAGGTCACCACTGCTATCTCCTTGCTTTGTGCTTTTAATTCGTCAGTGACTCTCTTCGTGTAAGTGTGGACAAGCAATGGTTGAATACCCAAAATGCATCCTAAGTGTGTGGAGGAGTCAGAACAG
Source organism: Lynx canadensis (assembly GCF_007474595.2). Lineage (NCBI taxonomy): Eukaryota > Metazoa > Chordata > Mammalia > Carnivora > Felidae > Lynx > Lynx canadensis. The sequence continues at coordinate 134,892,244 of NC_044310.1, read as the reverse complement.
AAAAGATGGACAAAATGTAAGCAAAGGAAAGTGTGAGCCTGCCAAGAGGTTCCGAGAGCGGACCACAGGGAGGGAAATGAGGACGCGTAGGCGAAGCAGATGCAGCCAAAGGGGTGCAAACTGCGGAGCAGGTACAGGTGGCAGGGAAGGGGCCGGGTACCTGCTGGGGTCCTGAGGCTCCAGCAAGCCAGGAAGAGGGACGGAGACGGGGAAGAGGAACCGGCACAAAAACTGCAGGAGGAAGCCGAGGCCGACCTAGTGAGCAGCGAAAACCTTCCAGAAGAAAAGAGAAGGCGCCAATGCGAGCTTAGAACGATACTAGGGGGTTAGGGAAAGAGTACGAAAAAGCTCAAGAGGCAGAGAGGGGTGCTGATGAGAGATGGAAAGGGCGCGCAGGGAGGTGGGAAGTGAAGCGAAGCCTTCGGGCAGTGGGCAGGTGAGAAGAAGAGCGGGGGCTGTGAGCTGAGGTGGGCCGGTGCGCGCAGGCGGGACCCGCCGCTGACTCAGGGACCCCGAGCCCTTGGCGTCCAAACCGCGCGGGGGGGGGGGGGGGGGGGGGGGGGGGGCGGAGCCTTGAGAGCGTGGGCGGGCCAAAGGGCGGGGCCTGCGCCTGACGCGCCTCGAGGCCGCAGCGGCCGCAGGCCGGGAGGGGCGGCGGCAGCGGCGGCGGCCGCGGGGGAGGGGCACGGCGTCAGCGCGTCGCCGGCTGGGCCGCGCCGGTGGCCAGGAGGGAGAGACAAGGAGGAGGAGGAGGAGGAGGAGGAGGTGAGTAGGCTCCGGGCTGGGGAGCCGCGCGGCCCGGCGGGGAGGCGGGGAGCGCGGCCCCTCCCCTTCCCTCCCCGACGCCCGCCTCGCGGGGCCGCGCGGCGCGGAGTTCCCAGAGGGGCAGCGGCGGCGGCAGCGGCGGCGGCGGCGGCGGCGGCGGCGGCGCGAGGAGTTGGGGGTGGGGGGGGGCGGAGCTGAGGGCCGCGCGGGTGGTGCGCTTCCCGAGCGCACGCGCTGCGCTCCTGGTGCCGTGATCCGCGTCGCGCCCGGAGCGGGGCACACGGGCTGTTGCGTTGCAATCCTGCACGCTGGCCATTTTGTGATTTAATTTTTTTGAGTTCTGCGCTTCGTGCGTGCCAGGTTCCCGCGGCCCGGCGCGCCGCCGCCACCTTCTCGAACGGCAGGCGAGGGGCGGGTGGGGGCGCGTTACATCCCCGAGGGGAGAAGGGAGGCCGGGTTCCCGGGGTTGGCCTGAGTAGGCGGAGGGGCCTCCTGGCAGATCCAGAGGCTGCCGGGCCGGGTCCCTTGCGACGCCCGGCCCCAGGCCTTCCTGAAGGGAACCTTTGCGCCTGGCCCCTCTATCGCCCTCACTTTCTTGCTTTCGTCAGCCCCTCTCCCTCTCGGCCAGTTGAAACGAAAGACCTCATTCGCCCGTTACCCCTTCCCTCCAGTGAGGATCCGGCGTGTACTTATTTTGATCGGGAGCCGGGCTAAGTGTTCTGGTGGAAAGGTTCTCTTAATCTAAGTCTTGTAAATCCAGCCATGTACTCTACAGCGAAGTTGCAGTGCTCCACAATTTAACCTTTAGGCTCCAGGGAGTGCGCGCGCTTTCTCCCTCTCTCTCGCTCTCTCTCTGTCTCTCTCTCAAATACAACTTTTAGAGTCTTCTGAGAACTGTAAGCATTAGATTATCTTTGAGATAATTCTTAAGTTAGCGCCTTCGGGCAGCTCGATGGGAGGTTCAAAGAGAAGGCTTTACACTTTTTCCTCCACCTGTATCACCGTTTGAAATGGAAAACGTTGACTTGACGGTGATTTTCCACCAAGAGGTGGGTTTCACAATGCAGCCCCCGAGTGCTGTGGCTCACCTTGGTTGTTTGGTGCTACCTCTGAAGTTGATTTTAAAGCCCAATGTAGTGGTCAGATAAAGGAGCTGCTGAAAAGAAGGTCAGAAAAATTCAGTAGAGCCATTTTATTGCATTCTGTTAACCTGTTTAAGTAAGCTAAAGCGTGGCAGGAGTTTCACCTAGGAACGTACCAAGTGCTATGGTGAATTTTAATGCATTCCAGGTCTGATGTGGAATAGATTCTCCTTAGCTCTTTTATTGTATATTTTCCTTAGGATCTTGTATTTAATGAAACAGTTTGAGTATGGAGGGTTGGAGGAGTACGTTTTGAATCATGAGACTTTCTTTGACAAACTTGTAAACTAAATGGCTAAAATATGATCCATGATACTGAGATAAAAATAAGAAACTGAATTTTTGGCATTATCAGTTTGAGAAGTTGACTTCTTTACTCCTGTTTTGAAACCCTGTTGACATTTTAATCTTATGTACTACAGAAGTACAGAATTTTCTGTTTGTAAGGGACTTTCGCAGTTTAATCCAAACCCATTATTTCACAGGGAGAAATTAAAGTTTCTTGAAGATATTTAACAACAGTTAAATAGAACTGGTTGGCTTAATGAACTGAAATGAACACTTAAGTATACAGTTTAGACCTCTCCGATGAATACTCTTGTGCCAAAATTTGTTTTGATTATGTTATCTTAAGAAAAGCCTAGTAATTACTAAATTTTCTTTTTTCTTTTTTCCTGTTTTGAGTATATGCCTTAGTTTATGATTTGGACCCATTAGATACAAATGACAAATTATGTATAGTTGGGAAATGTTACATTCCATCAGTTGAAATAGTACTTTCCAGTTTGATTGAAATTAATTATTTTCACTCTAAGAACGTTTGTTCATATTCTTGTTTCAGATAGTCTGTTTCAATTCTAGGAGAGTGGCAGTTCAAGATCCTCATATATAAGACTCTGGTGTATGTAATCTTGATATTGATGAGGAAGAAAGGTGCTATACGCATGTAGTAATTGAATTCCAGTTCCCGAGCCAACATCACTTTTCTTGGTGGGCCTCAGATGCAGAGGTCCTGAAGTCCTGGCTAAGGCAGGGTGAATTCTTTGCATATGCACCACAGTGTTTAGGCATTTAGCAAATACTTTTTGGTAAATACTTGTGTACACTTTACCTGGTGACCAGGTCTTATTCTTTCTGTGTAAGCCTCGTGTCTAGTGCTTGTGGTCATTTTGGGCTCAAACTTAAGGGAGCCAAGTGCCTGGAAGTCATGAATCATGATATTGTAAACTTGAAATCATTCCATTTCCATATACGTGCTGAATCAAATATTCTATTAAGTTAAATTCCAGTATTGGAAGAGGTAGCAGGTATCAAATATTTTAGAAAAATTGGGGCGACAAACTTAACATTGAGAATTTTATTCTTTTAACATATGTTACTGTGAAGTTGGGAAAAAGGAGCATTATTTAAATTTTTTGATAGGTCACCTCAGTAGAGCTGAAGTAATGTGAATTTTCTAGTGAAATTTTCCACTGGAGCAAAGTCTGACAGCCATCTATTGAGTGACCCTCTAATTGTTACCGTAGGCCACATTTTAAAGTTTTGGTTTCACTTTATAAGGATAAACATTTTTCAGCATATAGACCTTTTTAAGGAGCATGACTTTTGGAGTCAAGACTACCTTGGCAGGCTGTCCTGAAATGATGTATTAAACGGTTTCAGGCTGTATTCGATACGGCATTCTGGTGATACAGTAAAAACAAAAGAACAAAAAACCCGAAAAACTCACTGTATTTTCTTTTTTTCTTAGGCTTATCTCTTCTTTCTTTAATAGATCAGAATAGTGTGTTTTGTTTATTTAAAATAAAAATTGAGGAAAAGTTTCAAGCATTTCTTTTGGGAAGTACCACCACTCCACCCTTTGAATAGCTTTGGAAAATAATGTTTGAGCAAATGCAAGGTCAGTTCCTTCCAGTGAGTCCTATTTGAATATGTAGAGCCATATAAATAATAGCCTTCACAGGGATAACATTTTTGTACTACGTGTATTGTTTTCTATGACTCTATTACTGAAAACATTTGTATAGTACAGTAGGGCAGTATTTAATGTATAGGAAGCAAATCTTTCACATGTATCATTGCTGGTTCTTTTGCTAGTCCCAGTCCGTGTGTTCTATCCACTGCAAGTTCTATCCCTTCGACCCAGTTTTTACATTGGTTTTTAAGACTGAAAATACAGGAGTGCCTGAGTGGCTCAGTCAGTTAAGTGTCTGATTTCCACTCGGGTCATGATCTCATGGTTCATGGGTTCAAGCCCCACATCAGGCTCTGTGCTGACAGTTCAGATTCTGGAGCCTACTTCGGATTCTGTGTCTCCCTCTCTCTGTGCATTCTCCACTCGTTCTCTCTCACTTGCTCTCAAAATAATAAATAAACGTTAAAAAAAAAAAAGACTTAAAATACATTAAGACCTCCATCCACTTCCAGATGTGTGATCTGGACTTACTCCGGTGCCCTGAGCGTTCATTGTTCACAGAAGTATGGTATCTCACTGTACCGTTGGCATATGTGCAGTTTGACCATGAAATTCTCATTTTAAAAAACACATTACTCATCAAGAGTTTTGAAAGACATAGCATAAACATTTAATGAGGTGTGTGTGAGGCATCTAGAATATTTCAATGTAGGTTTAGGTGGAATTAGGGTATGGATTCATTAATCATTAAGAATTAGGAAGACTAATCCTTTCCTGCTACACTTTAAGTTCATACTTAAGTCATTGAAATAGATGAGTGTTTTGTTTTTGAGTATTTATTTTTAAAAGTAACCAGAGAAGCAATTCCACAGCCTTTCTTTAGTAAGTGTTAAATTGTCCATAGAGTTGATATGTTTTCTGGTGTTGTTTCTTTTTGTACACCAGATCCCTTGTGGACCTGAAACCTTGCCTTAAGCCTGCTTAAGAACTCTAACCTCTTGGTCATCTGCCTCTCCTTGCTATATCCCCTATTCCTCTCCTGGACTTGGGACCTGTTCTTGTCCATAGGCAGATGGTTGGGGCTCTATTTCAACCGAGGCAGAACTTGCAGAGCCAAGATACTGTGATACTGCCTCTGGGATTTGAACTTACTGGATTGACGCCTTGGATACTGAGGACAGGCTAGCTGAGAGCTGGGCTCTTTGGCTATTACTATTTGGGCCCATTTTGAGGGTCAGCTTTTCATTTGCATCAGGCTCTAGAACACCCTAGACTTCATCCAGTCATTACTTAGATCCCTTTCCTGACTATACCTGTTGGATTCTTTGCCTTCTTAGTTGACTCATGTAATGGGTGATTTATATCCCCCATTTTCAGTGGTAGCTATTTTTAAGTATTTGATAGTCTACCCATGTCTTCTCTCAGTTTTGAACTTTTCATTTGACCAAGTAGCTGTTGTATTTTCCCATGGCACATTTGTTTATGATCTGTCTTTCCTTCTAGATTATGTGTACCCCGAGTGTTGAAACTGAATCTGTGTTCTTCCTGGTGGTGTTCTCAGCACTCAGTACAGTGCCTGGCAAATAGCAGGTGATAAATAAATATTGATTAATATAAAATTCATCCTAGCAGTAAGTTTGTTGTCAGTATGGGAAATCAGTGTCCGTATAGAAATTTAGAATTCATACAAGAAGTTTAGACATTTCATTACCATCATTAGTACTACAGAGTCTGTATTTTAAATTATAAGCATATCCATATAAAAAATAGCTTGCCAGGGCATTTATTTAAGAAGAAAAGGTGTATAATTTTTGCTATGCATTTTAAGGTATTGCATGTTTCAGTTTTTCTTGAGTTTGATTAATATATATGTAATATTTTTTACACATTGAAGTTTTATGGCACTATAAAGAAGTGAGTTTAATGGTCCTCTTTTTGTTCATTAGTAATTGTATACTAAAGAGTAAATTCTCATTAAAAGGCCCTTAAATGCCTGCTCATAAAAAGAGAGACCTCTTTGATTTTGTTCTCCGTACAGTCGTGGTTATTGTTTTGAGGCAGGTCACCAAACTCTTTAGTAGTGTAAACCTTTAAGTTGGTTTCAGAACAGTAGTCAGTCATGTATTGAATACCCAAATTACCATGTCTTCAGACAGTAATGCAAACACTCTCTATTAAAAAGGTAATGACCATAACTTTTTTTGTAGAATTTCTCGTGCTAATTTTTTAAAGAGGACTTTTGAACTAAATTTCCTGTGAAGGCAAACATCTTATACTTTCAATGATAGTGGAGTATATGTGTATGTGTAGAGAGGCGGGGGGGGGAGATGGTATTTTTGGTAGTGGTATTTTTAAGTGGACAGTTTACTAATTATGGTGAGGTAACATTTTACAACTCTAAAAGGAAAACTTCAATTATCTGAATGAAATTAGGTACATGAAATTAATTCAGATAAATGGGGGAATCCTTAGTGTAAATGATGCATGTCAAGAGACATGACCTCAATCTTGTTTTTTTGTTTTTTGTTTTTTTTTTCTATATATGTCAGCTGCTTTTACATTACTAGATTGTGATTTTTTTTGGTGATGGGAGGAGGTAAAGTTTGCTGTGTAGTTTTTTGTTTTTTTCCTTTGCCACAAAGGGAATCCAGAATGTGGTATTCTATGAGAAGTGTAATTGCTCATCTCTCGCCTGTGCTGCCCTGCCCTTTTAGGTGGTATACCATAGCCTTCCATTTTGTCACCTTCCTGTCAAATGTCAAATGTGTTTGTGGAATACACATACAGTTTGTTTGAGAATACAGTTTGTTTGAAATTAAAGCCACACCCCTCTATCCAATCACAAGATGTTTATCCTTCCCAAAAGCTGAGTTACAAGAAGTTAAGATGAATTGAGCTGGGTAAACCTTAATTCCTTCCCTGTCCCCCGTAAGGTTTAATATGAAGCAGTATCTTATGATGTAGGACCTTAAAATAGAAACAAACACTGGGGCATAACCCCTGGCTTTTATGGATCCTTATTTGAAATGAAAATTTTGCTGATTGATTAGAGTTTAGGAATGCTTTAGGAAACTGATTTCTGCTGTTTATTAAGTGTGCAGCACTCTTGGGCTCCTGGCATCTGAAAGCTATTGTGTAAAGAGTGGACAGCCTCTGTAGCTGTGATGACATTTTTCTCTAGGCATTCTTTTGTTTTGGTTTTGAACAGAGATAGGGTTATCTCAGCTATGGAGATGTGTGTAGAAATTTTACTTCTCTTTTCAGCATTACCTGTTGACATTTTACCTAAAGCACCTGTGGACATTTTTTATTTTCATTCTTTATTTTCAGCATGTAGCTGCTTCCTTTTTGCCTCTAGGTCTTTGAGATACAAGATGATTCATATCTTGATTACCTTGGGTAAAGTGGATATGATATCAGCAGGTTCTGTATCCAGACCTTGTGAACAATTCCTAGGTCATTGCCTGAGACCTTCTTAAACATATGCAGGCAGTGTGATTGAAGAGCTTAGGCTTCAGGGTCAGTCGAAACTGATTTTGACCCTGTACCATTTATGAACAGCATATCTTTGGGGAAAGTTAGCTACTTTTCTGGGTTTCAGTTTCCTCAGAATAATCTTACCTGTATTGATTTATTGTCATATACAGATAAGTGTTTAATGGTATGAGTTAGTTCATCATCTACCTAGATCATTTTAAAAGGAAGTAGGTTTTGTTCTATTTGAAGACAGAGATAATCAAATTAGTAAAAATCTTTTCAAATAGAGGTCTTGCTCATTTGAATTTAAAACTATGTAAGATTCTTGCAACAGTCGATCTATTTATATACTCAGGGTACACTGATATGTGACATAGAGAGGTAGAATATGTAGCATACTTTTGAATTAAGACAGACTTAGATTTGTCTATAGGTGATCTAGCACTTGGGTAACCTTTGGGAAGGGAACTTTACTTTCTTGACTCAGTTTTCATCTGTAAAATGGGTAATAAAAGTGTAAAGAATAATAAAGGGTGAAAAAGGATAATATGTTGTTGTAAAGACTTCAGAGAGGAAGTATGCAAAATACTTAGTAATGCCTGAATCCATAAATACTGATAGTTGTTATTGTGACCTCAAATGACTTCCCCTCTCTCTACTTCAGGTTTCCTCATCTGTAGCATGAGTATATCAGAGAACTAGTAGAATTATTATGAGGATTTAATGAGATAATACATGTAAGCGCTCATTTCATGTTAATTGGTGTTACATTGTTTGGTTTCCAAATGAGTAGGACCAATTTTGAATTAAAATGAAAGAATTTGTACAGATATTTAATATAATTCTTATGTTGCGGGACATTTATTATCAATTTGGGGATGGCAACTTATCATTTATAGCTTTCATTGTTTCCTTAAGACAACAGTTCTCACACTGTGATATGTAGACCCATGGGGGTTGCCGAGAGCCTTTTAGGGGGTCTGTGAGGTTAAAACTTTTTTCATAGTAATACTGACTTCTTGCTGTTCCCATTGCTTTGACATTTGCCTCACTGATACTAAAACAATGGTGGGTAAAACTGTGGGCATCTTAGTAGATATTAAATGGCAGTGGCATCAAACTGTACTAGTAATCATTGTATTCTTTATTACCATGCTTTCCCAGTAAAAAAACAAAACAGAAAAGCCAGTTTCACTGAATAATGTCCTTGATGAAGCAGCAAAAAAAATTTTTTTATTAAATCTTCATCCCTGAGTACACTTTGTTTTAATACTCTTTTTGTGATGAGATAGGAAATACGCAAAAAACATTGCTGCTGCGTATGCAGAGTACATTGGTTGGCTCAAGGAAAAACCCTTCTATGATTTTTTTGAGTTTCAAGCTGAATTAGTCGTATTTTTCATGAAACATCACTTTTACTTGTAATAATGACTACCAAACTATGATTATTTAGATTTAGATATTTGGCAATCATTTTCTTGAAAATGAACAAAGTAAGCCTGTCACTTGGGGGAAAACAACTGGTAATACTTGTTGCCAATGATAAAATTTGAGCTTTCAAGTGAAAATTAAAATTTTGGAGAACTTGTATCACCTGCTGTGCCCTTGTCAGCTTCCCAGTACTTAAAGACTTTTCTGATGAGATGGGTAATGATATTAATGAATCTGCGTTTTTGCTGTGGTATTAATTAGTTAATTATGTCAAGATTTGGAATATAAACAAATGCAAGGAGCTGATATTTTCAAAGTGATCAGCGTTACAAAATTATTGGTAAAAAACCCTTATAAAAAGCAAGTAACAGGGATGTCTGGGTGGCTCAGTTAAGTGTCAGACTCTTGATCTCTACTCAGGTCATGATGTTACTATTGGTGAGTTTCATCCCTGCATCGGGCTCTGTTGACAGGTGTAGTCTGCTTGGGATTGTCTGTCTCCGTTTCTCTCTGCCTCTCTCTCTCTCTCTCTCTCTCTCTCAAAAATAAATAAAACATTAAAAAATAAAAGCAAGTGACAGAATACAAAGAGTTTATGTGATAATAGGATCCATGTTATAGATAACCTTCAAACTCCAGCTTGTCAAGTTTTGGTGTAGTATCAAAGAACAACATTCATAATTATTTGAAAAGGCAATTCATATTAACGTTAATTCCTTTTTTATTGAAATCAAAACAACATATCACAACAGATTGAACATAGAAGAAGATAGGAGAATTCATCTTCTATTAAATTAGAAAGAAATTTCCTATTTTTTTTTTAAAGGAAAGTAATTTTTCATAAAGTATGCTGTCATATTACATATGCCATTGAAATTTTAAAATGAATTAATACTTAAACTTTTCTCATTTAATTTCTAATATAGTAAATATTGACAATTCTAACTCACATTAACAAAAAGTCGAGAATTCTCAATTTTTGAGAACACAGAGGAGTTCTGATACTAAAAAGTTTGAACTGTTCCCTAAAGGGAAGGAGACTAGATTCATCAAAAGATTAAAGTTCTGAAGTTTTACTCTTTTGAGTGTTCCTTTGGAATATGGACTATATGCCTCTACTTTATTTTTCTGGATTTGAGGGTATGTTGCTGGACTTCTGGGTCATTCCCCAAGTGGGCAGAGGGTTCCTGTATGTGTTATTGAAGAAGATTTTCCTTTTATTTAAGGTTGGTGCTACCTATATGCTATTCAGAATTGAGATAAGGTTAATGGTCATTTCAGTCAGCCTATTCATTTTTGATATAAACTGTTTTGTTTGTGTTAGAGCTATTCATGCAGGTTTCAGAATTGTTCAGCATGGCAGTCTATTTCAAAGTTGTAGTGAAATTCACTGCTAAAAATAAACTGCCATTTTCTCTGAAGTCTTTACATGAGGCTAATCTGTTCTGTTATAAAGTCTTCCTGACATTTCATAGCTGTTTTCTAGTATAGTCAGTCTACAACTTACTTGTGATTATTTGCAGCAATATAATATAAATTACAGATGGGTTCTATGCCATTAATAGTATGGGCATAGCTTCATTGTGGACTATTGGCATGTTTCTTTGGGGAATTATATTCTCACTGGTAGAAGTCTAGCCAAATACATTTCTCCATTTTAGTCGGTCAGTGGCAGGAACCCCCCGCCCACTTTTCCCTTACGGTAGAAATGGGATTGTTAAAGCTTTGGTAGAAGGAAGAGAGACATTCTGAGGCAGTGCTCAAGAAACACAGATACTGGGGCGCCTGGGTGGCGCAGTCGGTTAAACGTCCGACTTCAGCCAGGTCACGATCTCGCGGTCCGTGAGTTCGAGCCCCGCGTCAGGCTCTGGGCTGATGGCTCAGAGCCTGGAGCCTGTTTCCGATTCTGTGTCTCCCTCTCTCTCTGCCCCTCCCCCGTTCATGCTCTGTCTCTCTCTGTCCCAAAAATAAAATAAACGTTGAAAAAAAAAAAAAAAAAAAAGAAACACAGATACTTTGAGCTCCCCAAGTGAGTAAAGGGTAATTGTTAACACCTCAGGTGAAGCAGGTGTAGAAACTTTGGGCTAATTGGCAATGATGAAAGGAAGAAGAAGGGATGTTCTGAATGCTGCTTGGGAATGAGATATTCCCTTTTTAGGGCAGTTGCTAAAAAATAAGAGATGCCTTAACATGGGTAGTTCTAGGTTGGGAAATCCATTTATATAGAATTTTTTTTTGTTGTTGTGCTCTTATATTTGGTTATTGTATGAACTGAGCTCAAGAAACAATGACAAGCCGGTTGGGAAGGTTGAACTCATGGATTTATAGGCCAGAGGTGTGAATGTAAAAGGAAATGAAGTCCAGGGGCATTTATGAACAGGAGGAGTAGTGGAAACCAGGAAAATGTTGCAGTATGCAGATTGTCCACAGGGGCCCTGAATAAATTCATGTTACAGAGTGGTTGTTAGAGCAGGGGTAAAACTGGCTATCAGCCAGCAGAAATCTGTGATTGACTGCTGTGACTCACAGCCTACTGTCCTAGGATCTCTGGCAGGAAATAGAGAATTTTAAGACTGGTATGCAGTGCAGGAAGCCTGTTATGGAGAATGGTTGACATAATGCAGAAATCCAGAACTAGGAGAACTTAGAGATTGGAGAGGAATTTCATTTGAAGCTGAGCTCCTTGTCTTCTTCTTGTCCAAGGGCAATGTTGACCCCTTGGATTGAGTCTAGGCTGAGCCAAAGTGGAAAGCAAAGTAACTATAGCTGTCTGCACAGGAGTGACAGGCTTGCCCAGAAATATTTGTTAAACAAATTGATGAAGGTATGGCAAGGGAACAGCTGGGTCATTGAACACAGGTTCTTCATGCAACAGATACCAGGTGTCCCTATTTCCTACCTACTCGATATCCTCAGGTCAGGGGTTGGCAGACTTTTTCTTTAAAGCACCAGAGAGTAGATGTATTCATCTTTATGGGTCATGTGGTCTGTGTTGCGCCTACTTAAGTTTGCCATTGTAGCATGGAAGCAGCCATAGAGAAGTACATAAGTGAATGAGTAGCTATGCTTCCACTAAAATGGAAGGAGACTGAAGTTTGTATTTCATATAATTTCACATGTCACAAAACACTAATCTTTTTTAAAAAACTTTTTTCAACCATTTAAAAATATAAAATCTGTTCTCAGGTCATGGCTGTATGAGCATAGGCAGTGGGCTAAATTTTGGCCCATGGGCTCAAGTTTGCCGACCCTGGTTGTAGTCAAAGAAATCACTATCAGTTCTGATGCTGAAAGCTTAGCGTTACTGAAGTAGATATTCTCTAGGACAATGCTGTTGGTGACACTGTCTTGTTTTATAGGTGACACTGATGATAAAAATCCGTTCAAGAATTTAGATGTGACATCTGCAGCAGGTTCAGATCTCTCAGCTCTAAGACAAACTGGATACTTCGTAAAGATTTTCATCTGTTATGCACAGAGCCAAAATCCGTTACTGAAATTGTCTGGGTGAGCAGCCTGCTGGGTCCAGTGATGACGCACTAGTAGACAAAGAAGTTGAAAAAGAAGGATGGCATATTCTTTGGATGACTGGCAGAGTGTGACGCCAGTATGGCATCAAGCCCTACTATGATTCCAAGGACTTCATGACTAAATAAAAGTTTTTTTTTTTTTTTTTTTTAAATTTTTTTTTTTCAACGTTTATTTATTTTTGGGACAGAGACAGACAGAGCATGAACGGGGGAGGGGCAGAAAGAGAGGGAGACACAGAATCGGAAACAGGCTCCAGGCTCCGAGCCATCAGCCCAGAGCCCGACGCGGGGCTCGAACTCACGGACCGCGAGATCGTGACCTGGCTGAAGTCGGACGCTTAACCGACTGCGCCACCCAGGCGCCCCTTTTTTTTTTTTTTTTTTTTTGGTGGAGGTAGTCGGAGTAAATTTAATTCTTACTTGGGGAGTGTGTAATGTATTATCATTTCATAATGATACATGGTAATTGCTTTGGTAAACTATGAAGATTCTGTCCATTTACGGAACTTACGTAGTTATCACCTTTTAGTATTGGGTTCTTTTACTTCAAGGGAAATAGAGTAAAGAAAAACATCTACTTAAGCTAAAAAAATTAACCTAAGAAGGTTAATTTAAAGACTGTCATTATTATAAGGAAGTTTTTGCTTTGGGGCATTCTTGAAATTTTGCTCTCCCCCAGCATGCATAAAATATGTTTCTGTTTGCAAAAAGCTATTGTACCCAGAACTTTCTAAGAAAACATCCTTTTGCATAGGCTTTTGAACTCCTTAGGGGTAGAAAATCACAGTCTATAATATTAGGGGCATAGAACAGTTGAATTAAAAAATTAATATCTTTAGACCTATTAACTAAATTCATTTAAAATGATTAGTGAACAGATGTGGATTGGAAATAACCCTGTATTTTCTAGAACCATTAAATCACAAGAAAACTGGAACATCAAAGTATTCTCTGAAACAAATCAGTATTTTATTTTGTTAGAGACCCTGCTTTTGGCATGTATCTGTTTATTCCAGTAGTAGAGGATTTGAAAGCAGTGCTACCAAATGAAGTGGGTGGATTCTTAATGTTGAATCCCATTTTTTTTTTCAGTGAATCTTCAACATTTTTTTCATTTTAGCATGCAACAAAAACTCTGGCATCCCAGAATATAAAACATAGATTCATGCAGCTCATCTACAAACAGAAAAAGATTCCCTCATGACTTACCTTGAAAGCTGTTCAGGGCATATACTATTCAGGGCATATACTGTTTTATTCAAGGCATATACTCTTGAATTTGTCAGTGTGCCACGGCTACTACTGCATGTTTTTGGTCAGAGTGCAGTGCAACCAACAGCCGTCCTGCTAGGAAGAAGATCTGTGGTTGCTGAATAGTCGAAGTTACACACATCTAATTTACAAGTCAGATTAGAGATCAGAATCCTATGATAGCTTTATGTGGAATTGATTTCATTTCATGGTTTTTAAAGGTGTTTTTTCATCGAAGCAATGCCTATAACTGAAAGGTGTGTTGTAGCATTTGAATGCTTTAAACTTTTGAATCTGGAATGAAAAGGATATTCTTATAGATGTTCAGATCCTGGAACTCAGGGATTTTGAAGTAAAATGCTCTTATCATTCATTTATTGTGCCATAATTAAACTGCCCTGTGTTATTGTCATTAATATTTGGAAAACTTGGCCATTTTCAAATATGAGGCACTTTAGGAAAGACTGTTGTATGTGTGTGTTTGTGTTTAAAGCAGCAAACTACTTTTACCTTATAAATAAGATACATGTAATAAAAATTATGTGGGTTTAACATTGATAACACATTTGAATCAGGAATTCATTGTGGTCCTCTGAAAACCTATGAGAGGGAGGGGACAATAACCAGAGCATTTTGTATATTGCAATTTTTTTTTTCTAAAGCAAACTTTTATCAAAATATACAGAAGAGTGGATACATGTAGCTTGATAGGTTTCAGTTACTCTTAATTCACCTGTTCTTATTGAAATTGAGAAGGCCTCTCATAAAAGTATAAAAAAGTGGTTCATTGCAAAAAGGATAGTGGTATTGCTTGGAATTTGAGAATGTAGTGGCAAGAAAACATCTGTGTTAATCTTTTATATGGTTTTTGAGATAATTCATTTGAATATAATCAGGAGAAGAAGAAAATCCAGGTGTTTAAAACTAGTTTCGCATCAGTGGTCAGAAGGATATTTAGTTTATCCTCCCCCACATCCCATACTCATGTGATAAGTTCTTATGAATTGATTTCTGAGATGACAAAACATTAGAAGTTGCAGGGTTTTGAGAATTCATCAATTACATCTTTTTTGTCCACTGTTTTATGTAGGACCTGTTTGTTTATGATATTTATAGGGTATGAGGAAGGCAATGATTCTGGCTTTTGTGGATTTCAAAAAAGACTTTGAAGAAAAAGATTAATGCAAAGTTAGGATGTAATAGGCATACATTATTGTGTTAATTACTGTCTTAATTTTAGTAAAGCAGTGACTGTTTAGGTGCATCCTTCCCCCACTGCCTTGCCCCCTAACTTCATAATCGCCTGGCTAAAGCTGCTTTTTGTTAAGGCAAGTGACATAATTTTATGAATGGAGAAAATGAGGCTATTCTAGACATTGGGAAATTAGTGGAATGTAAAGGGAGAAAGAGATTGTAAATGTGATACGTAACAAGATCATAGACTAGCACTCTATTTTTGGATTGACAGGTGGTATCCATGCAATAGAGTGGTTTATTATGTACTATTTATTTAAAGCTTCCTGTTTAGTAGGTATCGCCTAAGATACTTTGCAAAAGTTTTAATTCGTTCTGCAACCTTGAAAGCAAGTGCAATTATCCTAATTTCCTGATGAAAAACCTAAGGGGTATACACAAGGTCTTAGAAGTAAAGATCCAGAGTCCCACATTGCGTCTCATTTTATAGAGGCCTTTTCTCTCCAGTCGTTGTCTGATAAATGAAGAAATAAAGTAATCTGAAAGGCCAGCATACAGTATGGGAAGATTTTAGGATTAGTGTCTTTTAACATAAATACCTTCATGTTGGTGTTGCAGAAGGATGTTGGAGCCTCCTTGGAAAGTAGGGAGATAGTACATTTGCAAATACTGTATCTGGACTCTAGAACTTCTCCAACTAATGGGTTACCAGTTAATATAGTACTGTATAGCTGTGTTTTCAGATGTAAGTGATGCCATGATACAAAATCTATAAATGAAAGGTCGGTGATAATGAGCTGCCACAGTAACATGTCATAAGCTAGATTAGATCAACTTCGAATAGAATGTATACAAAAATGCTTGAAAGAGGGTTGGTTTAAAAAGTCTGATACAGTCTAGGGTGACTACCAGTTTGGGGTGTGGGAATAACTGTGGAAAAACAGTGTCACAAAGCCCATTAAAATGAGAACTATAGATGTCTACAGCCTTTACAAGTAGACCTATACTGCCTATAACAAAACATCATCTCCTTGGAAGGACACATTCAGTCACTTGGTTAGGAACAGTGCCTTAGCAGTATTTTTTTTTTTTTTTTTGAATGTTTAATTTTTTTTTTTTTTTCCAACGTTTATTTATTTTTGGGACAGAGAGAGACAGAGCATGAACGGGGGAGGGGCAGAGAGAGAGGGAGACACAGAATCGGAAACAGGCTCCAGGCTCTGAGCCATCAGCCCAGAGCCTGACGCGGGGCTCGAACTCCCGGACCGCGAGATCGTGACCTGGCTGAAGTCGGACGCTTAACCGACTGCGCCACCCAGGCGCCCCATTGAATGTTTAATTTTGAGAGAGAGGCAGAGAGAAAGGGAGATAGAGAATCTGAAGCAGGCTCGAGGCTCTGAGCTGTCAGCACAGAGCCCTATGTGGGGCTCGAACTTGAAATGGCAAGATCATGACCTGAGCCAAAGTGAGATGCTTAACAGCTGAGCCACCCAGGTGCCCCTTAGCAGCACTGTTTTTAAGTGTAAAAGACAACTGTGTGAAAGGGCTTTCAAGTCAAAATATCCAACTATGTTTTTTCAGGTATAGAGTAAATGATAAGGAATCTTTGACTTTGTCATTCATTGGTCCTTTAGGAGGAGTGAAGTGAGCAAACAACAAAAAACAAAAAACACAGCCAAGGTGGCAGCATGGTCAAGTGGCTTAAATATGAGTACTTTGGCACCTTGGTGAAGGATGTGGTATTGAAGACAGGAAAAAAATGTTGAAATTATTGAACTCAAGATGCTAGAATGCAAAATAATTATTTTAATTGAAAATACAGGGGAAAAAAGCAAACAAATCCCACAAAGGATAAGATTTAAGGAGAGACAGTCAAGAGTGAAGTGGTTGTATGATATTCCTAGACAGAGTTTTTACTCAAAAAAGGAGAAAAATTGATGAGAGAAATCAGGAAAAGGGATTTCAAAATAGGTGTTACAGAAATAGGGAAGTACGCTCCTCCAAGATTGCTAGGAGGCAGAGAAAACATTGGATAAGTAGGAGAAGAGTGATCGTAAACACGACGTTGAATTCATACTTTATAGTAGTCAAAAGTGACCACCTGTTTTAGGTCATGATCTCCCAATAAAAGACCTGCTGATTGGTCTCATTCATTCTGTGAATGCTTATGGATGTTTCTGTGGGCTAAAATTATCCATGTAGCCTTGTGACAGTGGGTAAACATGGATTTGGATTTGGGTTTTAGAGTCTGATTTAGGCTGTAAGTTTGTTAAGATTATTACCAATATATTTTCAGCTTTTACTAAGAGATTATATTTTACATTAGCTGGCTATCCTTGACATTGTTCAGAAGTAAGATACCAGATGTGATTTAAATCAACTTTATTGAATGTAATTTGTATACAAAAATACAGTCATTTTAAAATGTATAATTAATGAACTTTGACAGTGTATCTACCCATGTAACTACTCCCTTCCCCCCATTCAAGACACAGAACATTTTAACATCCTCCAAAACTTCCCTTATGCCTTTTTCAGTCAGTTCTTCCCTCTCCTTGAAGACAACTTCTGTTCCGATTTCTATTTTCCTTAGATTAGGAAGTTTGTTCTTGAAGTTTACATGGAGACATAGAGCATGTACTGTTTTGTATCTGGCTTCTTTTCCTCAATATAGTGGTTTTGAGATTTATCCTTACTATTGTATGTATTAGTGGTTCATTTTGTTTTACTGCTGAGTAATACTCTGTTTTGCCACAATTCGTTTATCTATTCTGTTAATAGACATTTGATTTTCTTTTTCCCCCTCTGGTTTTTGGCTATTGTGAGGAAAGCTGCTATAAACAGGATTCTTGTATAATTCTTTTTGTGGACAATATGTTTTAATTTCTTTGGATTAAATACCTCAGAGTGGAATTGTTCTGTTATAGGACTGGTGTATGTTTTAATTTCAGAAGTGTATATATAATCTTATATGTATAACTTTTACAACGTCACACCAGTCTCAGCATGCATTTTTAGTTCAAATCTGTAAATCTCTGTGCTTTGTACTACTTATGGATACTGGTTTGTACTAAATGATTTCTCTAACCAGAGAGGTTTCAGAATTATTCTTCATGTAATAATTGAAATTTAGTAAATAGTCTTATGATGTATCTATTTTTTTAAAAATCATAAGTTACAGTATATCTAACATTAACTTAAATAGATGTGTAATTGTCAACTTGGTTTGTTGTATAGAATTTTAAATTTTGTAGGCAGCAGATGTTTGGATTTGAAAGTGAGCATTCTCCATTTTATGCAGTGGCTCTTCATTGAATGTAAATATATTTAAATGAGATGTTTGACATAGGAATACTATACTAATCTACTAAGGTAACATTTGTATGACCCAATGAGGAATCTTTTTCTTTTTTCTTGATGCTTTTAGTCAATAGCGTCCCCCTCCTTTTTTGGTAAATCTGTATTTCACATGGAGTTGCTTAAAATGAAGGGTCCCTTATATTAGGTAAGCAGTAGTTGCATTGTAGGGGAATTGCACCTCCAAAAACAGGATGATGATCAGGATTTGTTTCAGGATTTTAGCTAAAGCTCCAAAGCTGAAAATAAAAGTTAATAAGTATCCTTGCATTCTAAGGACGGATATGGGACTTAGTAAAGGAGAATAGAACTGCAGCACCCACTTCCCATATATAACAAATTAGAAAAGAGGGGAATATTACAAGTGTCATTCAGATGAGGAATTGTTTGTTGGAGTTAGTTTGTGACATTTCCGTTTTTCCCCAAAAGGACCTTCTGTTTCCAGCCCAGAATTTGGGTATGTCTGCCAGAAGTGTAGATTGGTATTTAACATCTTGTCTGGATATTTAATGACCTACAGAATCTTGTGTCTTTTACTGCATTGGCACCTTCCAGAGAGTTCTTGAAGGAGAACGATAATATGTTTTCCAGAGTTTGGAGCATTCCTGAACATAGACTTCTTTCTAGAGTGGAGGAGGGTAACCGGAGCCAGTGAGGTGACCTTTTGAGTGAGAGGGCAGTAATGGAAAGAGGTGATCTTTGTCCATCTGGTGGAAAGAAACCATGAGGAGTGTTGTGTGTGTGGTGTGTGTGTGTGGTGTGTGTGTGTGTGGTGTGTGTACACCAAGTGGACACCATGGAAGTAACCAGGCTAGAGTTGTCTTGGTGGTTGCTGTCAGGGAGAGCTTGCCATACGATGGGACAGTGCATAGGATGGTTAAAAGGTCAGCCTGAGAATCCATCCCTCAGTCAAGGCGCCATGCAGGGTGGAGGAGACAGCCTTTTATGTTTGCTGTAACTTACAGCCACTCTGCTGTGCAGACCTGAAGTGTACTGTCTAAAGCGGGTGCCTTTGAGAATGAGAGAAGGTTCTATCAATGATTCCATAAGGGTAACAGATCATCCTGCTTCATGGCCATCCAGTAAATCCCCAGGGAGGTAGGCACCCAGGGCATTTGTCCTTCTTCCTCTGCCTATCCTGATTTGTGGGAACTAGAAAGTTGAGGGAGGAAGTGGAGAAAATGGAAAGAGCTAGAAAGAATATTGAAAAAGACAGATAGCTATGCTCTTTCTCTTCGCTGGCCTGAGGTTGAGGTGGGGTTGTGTGGATAAGATACAAAGTTGAAGATTTAAATTGGATTAGACTGTATTTTGCAGTATTAGAAAGTGGATGAGAAACACTAGGATTTATCTGGGACAGTATGGAGAGATGGGGAAGTGAGATCTAGAAGAGTATGTTTATTTATTGGAAGAGTATGTTTAAAGTGATGAAAGGAAGTTAAAGCATATATCCCATTAAGTTCTATTTGATCATTTTCTTAGTTTAATAGGGTTTTAAGTTAAGCCTTTAGTGAGTACATAAAACATGGTATGTTAAGGTATCATGTTGAGTATTTTAGGGAGGGAAAAGATGGCTAAGGTGTTCTGCCCTCAAGGAGCCTCTGTTTTAGTGTCATATAGCTAAATAATCCATGGTGGAATGACATAGGTGCTCTAGACATGTCAGTGGCAATGCTGTGGGAATGTGGAAAGAACTAAATACTGCTGGGGTTCGGGGGCAGGCTTTGTGGTGGAGGCTGAGTTTGATCTGGGTCTTGAAGGAGGAGAAGGGTATTGCTGGGAAGAAAGGCATTCTAGCATGAGGTAATAATCAAGATGTGGAATTGGAAATGAATAGATACTTAGAAAGAAATAATGCTCATTCCACACTGAAAATTTTACTTTTTAAAAAATGGTTTTAAGCACTAGGTAAGCATGGTTACCTGTGTTACAATTCTGGTTGAAGTTTGGTATTCTTACCTGTCATTTTTGTATTTCTTTAGTAATGCACAAAATGGTGTCTGTCTTTTTGAGATACAGTGTGAAAATGTTATTCACTTTAGAACCTAGATGGTTATAAGCATCAAAACCAAACATCTAGATCTAATCACAAAGTCGATTACTCTCCTTGATTTAAAACAGTAAAATGTAGAGAAGATGATTTTTTTACATATGATTTTGAGAAGCATTTGGCAGTGCAATTAGTTTCATAACAAGTGATTGTTTTTTAAAGCCTTCCCAGAATAAGAATGAGTATCTTGATGCTAGTGTCACTTTTAAATAGCTATAGTTCCAGGAATGTGTCTGTTCACGTTGTTATCTTAAATACACACCTTATCTATCCATATTGCTGTACTTCAGATGTGAAAGTAAAAATAAAGGTGTGAAGTGCCTAGCAGACTTGTATGGATTTATGTAAATCAGAAAATATACAAGTAGTCCATTAGTGCTGAGGCCTTATTATATTAAATTCTAGTATGGACTGTTTCCTGAAAGTTTTACACACACACACTCACTCACTCACTCACTCCTCATACCCAGTGATTTACTTTGTAAAAAAAAAAAATAATAATAATCATAATGAAAATCTTTAATTTATAATAGATTTTTTCCTCTGAACCCCTGACACATGTCTAATTGTGTTACCTCCATATGGGTATTTAAGGGTATTTAAATTGAAAATGCTCAGAACTCAGCTGATCTTTTTACTCAAACTTCTTTCATTTTTAGTCTTCCCCATCTTAATGACATGTTCATCCCCTTCATCCACGTTACTTAGACCAAAAAACCTTGGAGTCCTCCCTGTCTCATCTCTCTTTGTGTCGGTATGTTATTTGTCAGTAGTTCATATTGGCTTTACCATCAAAATACATTTAGAATCTGAATCTTACCACCTCTCAGCACCTCCACTATCACCTGGCTCAAGTCATTATTATCTCTTACTTGGATTATGTTAATAGCCTCCTGACTGTTCTCTTAGCTTCCTCTTAAAATCTTCAACTCATAACCTAGCACTTCAGTCTAGTCTGTGTGCAGTAACCAAAATAATCATGGTTAAAACATAAGTCAGTCCTGTCATTCTTCAATTAAAAACTTCAGTAGTTTCCTTTCTTACACTGTGTAAAAGCTAAAGTCTTTGTAGTAGCTTATGAGATGCTACATGATATTGCCCCATCTGCAACCTCATCTTTTACTTAGTACCTTCTGTTTACATATGACACCTTTTTGTTCCTTGAATAGCCAGCCTCAGAGCCTTTGTTTGCTCTTGCTCTTTCTTCTTTCTGGAATGCTTTTCCCCCCAGATAACTTCTTAGCTTTCCCCCTAATGTTTCTTGGATCTTTATTGAAATGTTACATTCCTAGTGAGACCTTCTTTGACTACCTTATTTAAAGTGTCTCCCATTGCCTAGCTGCTTTATTTTTCTGGTTAGCACTTTCCCAGTCTTGTTGTCTTTTACTTTTACTTTTTTATGGTATTTGCTGTTAGAATGAAAGCTTGATGAGGCGGGGATTTAGTTTTGTTTTACTGCTGTACCACACTCAGAATCATTCCTGGTACATAGTTGGTATTTAACACACAATTGATTGAACAAATAAAAGACAGTAAGACATTTATAGGGGTTAAACCTGAGTAAAACTAGATGTGCCCTTTATTGGCATCTTTGGTTGATGATACTCTTAATGTCTGAATGCTACTTCTTTTAAAATTTTAAATCAAATATATTTGGGGTATAATTTACATATAATAAAAGGCAGTTATTTTAAATGTATAGGTCAGTGAGTTTTGACAAATAAACACTTGTTTGTCAAACACTTATTTGACAGATAAGCTTCTTGTAACTACTACGATCAAGGTGTAGAACACTTCTGTCCCCTCAAAACGTTCCCATGTGTTCCTTTGCAGGCACTTCTTCCTCCTTCATTGCCATTTCTAGGCAACTATTGGTTTGATTTTTGTCACTGAATTAGTTTTGCCTGTTCTTGGGTTTTACACAAATAGAAGCACACATTATGCATTCTTTTTAGCATGAGACTTTCGAAGCTTACTGTGTTATTGTATATCTTAGTGTAGTTCCTTTTCACAGGGTGCATTGTGTCATTGTGCCACAATTACTTGTTTGTGCACATTTGGGGTGTTCCTAGTTTTTGCCTATAAAGAGTGATGCTACCATGAATGTTCATGTACAAGTATTTGTGTACGTATGCTTTGATTCTTCTGGGTTAAGTAATCCAGGAGTAGAATTCTAGTGTCATGTGGTCAAGTGTATGTTTAACTTTGTAAGAAACTGCCAAACTGTTTTCTAAGTGGTTGTGCCATATTCCTGCAATAATAGGAAGGTTCTAGTTGCCCCACATTCTGGCCAACACTTGGTATTATTCTTTTGAGTTCAGACATTCTCATGAGTATGTAGTTTTATCTCATTGTGGTTTTAATTTCATTTTCCCTGATTACTAGTGATGTTGATTTTTTTATTTACTTATTGGCCATTTGTTCATCTTTTGTGAAGTATCTGTTCAGATCTTTTGCCCATTTAAAAAATTGGATTTGTTTGTTTTCTTGTCACTTATGTATAACTTTTAATCTATCTGGATACAGGTCCTTTGTCAGGTACATTTTCTCTTGCTTGTAAACTGCTCTTTCCTTTCATTGATAATTTCTTTTGAAGAGCAGAAGTAAATTAAATTTTTAATAAATCTAGTTTATCCATTTTTTTTCGGTCTGTGCTTTTTTCCCTTTCTTCCTCGTTCTCCCCATCCTCCTCCCCTCTTCCCCCTCCTTCTCCTTCTTCTTCTTTTTTTGTTTCTGCCTAAAAATCTTTAGTTAACTCCAGCTTGTGAAGATTTTCTCCCGTGTTTTCTTCTGAAAGGTGTACACTAGGTCTCTGGTCCATTTTGAGGTAATTTTTGTGTAGTGTGTGAGGTGAGGATCAAGGTTAATTCTTTTCCATGTCTAGTTGTTCAAGGACCATTTCTTGAAAAAACTGTCTTTTCTCCTTTGAGTTACCTTGAAAACTTTTGTTAAAAATGAGCTAATCATATAAAATATGGATCTTTTCCAAGACACTTATGGTAACCTATATGTCTATTATGCCAACACAACACTTTTTATACTGTCTTGAAATCAGTGGTATAAATTCTCTAACTTTGTTCCTTTTTGAAATTGTTTGGGTCCTCTAAATTCTTTCCATTTCCATATTGATTATAGAATTCGTTTGTACATTTATACAAAACACCTCTAGGAATTTTGATTGGCATTACATTGTATAGAATAATTTGGGGAGGATGAATTTTTAGACAGTATTGGGTTATTTAAACTCAAAGACCTGAGGTATTTTCACTTATTTACTTATTTTTTAATTTCTCTCAGTAGTGTTTTATCTTTTGTTAGGTTTATCCTAAGTGAATAGAATATGAATTATATTTTTGGATGTTATTGAAAATGCAGTTAAAATATATCTTACAGTTGGTCATTGTTAGTATGCAGAAATACAATTGATTTTATATGTCAAATGTGTATCCTGCTACCTTATTATTCATAAATTTTTGTGAATTTTTGTGTGACTTCCTCAAGGTACTCTTTGTAGATGACTGTTAATTACAAATAAAGAGAGTTTTACATCTTTCTTTCCAATCTTTATGTCTTTTACTCCTTTTTTTTTTTTTTTTTTTTTTTTTTTGACGTTCATTCATTTTTGAGACAAAGAGAGTGTGAGTTGGGGAGGGGCAAAGAGAGAGGGAGACACAGAATCCGAAGCAGGCTCCAGGCTCTGAGCTGTTGGCACAGAGCCAGACATGGGGCTCGAACCCATAAACTGTGAGATCATGACCTGGGCTGAAGTCGGACCCTTAACTGACTGAGCCACCCAGGCACCCTCTTTTATTTCGTTTTTAATGCACTGGATAGGACTTACAGAGAAGTGTTAAATGTAAGTGGTGAGAGTAAGCATTCTTTCCTTATTCCTGGATATAGAAGGCTATTCAGACTTTAACCACTGTGTATGGTGTTAACTTCAAATTTCTTTATAGATACCATATATTAGGTAGAGCACATTCCCTTTTTAGTATGCTGAGCTTTATTGTAAACGAATGTTAAATTTTGTCATAGTGATTTTTAGAAAAATTTTTTTACATTTATTTATTTTTGAGAGACAGAGAAACAGAGCACACATGGGGAGGGGCAGAGAGAGAAGGAGACAGAATCCAAAGCAGGCTCCAGGCTCTGAGCTGTCAGCACAGAGCCTGATGCGGGGCTGGAACTCATAAACCGTGAGATCAGGACCTGAGCCGAGTTCGGACGCTTAACCAACTGAGCCACCCAGGCGCCCCAAATTTTGTCATAAGATTTTTTTGTATCTACAGAATTGTTTGGTTTTTCTTTTTAAATTTATTAATTTGATGAATTACGTTGATTGGATTTTAGATCCTAAATCAGCCTTTGCATTTCAAAGTCCCATTTGTTCATGATGCGTTATCCTTTTATTATCATTCTGAATTTGAGAACTTGATTTGTGATATTTTTTAATGATTTGGAAATTTTTGTTCATGATGGATATCATTTTTTTAAAAAAAGTTTATTTTGAGAGAGAGAGAGAGAGAGAAAACACACGAGGGGCAGAGAGGAGAGAAAGTGACAGAATCCCGAGCAGGCTTTATGCTGTCAGCATAAAGCCCAGTTCGGGGCTTGAACTCATGAACTGTGAGATCATCACCTGACCCAAAATCAAGAGTCAGACGCTTAACTGACTGAGCCAGCCAGGCGCCCCGATATCATTTCTTTGAGGGAGTGTTATGGAGTCAATATTTGTGTCTCCTCAAAACTTATATGTTGAAGCCCTAACTCCCAACGTGATGGTATTTGGAGGTGGGACCTTTGGAAGACAGATTAGGATGAGGTGATGTGATTGAAGCCCCCGTAATGGGATTAGTGTCCTTATAAGAAGAGGAAGAGACCTGAGCTTGCTTGCTCAGTCTCCCTACTATGTGAGGACATGTGAAGACATAGTGGGAAGGCATCTCTCCATAAGCCAGGAAGAGATTCCTCACTGGGTTACCAAATTGGCCAGCACCTTGATCTTAGAATTCCCAGTCTGCAGAACTATGAGAAATAACTACTGTTGTTGAGCCATTCATTCTGTGGTATTGTATTATGGCATCTCGAGCTGATGGGACAATGTAATGTCTTTGTCAGATTTTGGTATCAAGGTAATGATCATCTCATTAGAAAAAAATTATTTGAAAAATCCAGCACCCTTTTATTAAACTAGGAATAAAAGGAAATTACTTCAGTATAAAAGACATCTGTGTAAAGACAGAGCTATGTAATGGTGAGAGTGAATCCTTTTCTCCAAGATCAGGAACAAGGCAACAATGTTGCTGTCACCAATTCTGTTCCATACTGTACAAGAAGTTCTAGGCAAGACAGGTGAGAATATTCATGGAGTGACAGGATCTTTATAGAAAGTCCTAAAAAATCCATTAAAATCTATTACAACTAATGAATGATCAGCAAATTGCAAGGTACAGAGCAGTATACAGAAATTAATTGTATTTCTATACACTAGCAATGAACATAATATAAAAGTGAAATTAAGAAAAACAATTCCATTTAAAATAGCAACAAAGAGTCAAATAGGAACAAGTTAACAGAAACAGTAGGAAAATTGTCCAAAATCTACAAAAATTGTTGGAAGACATTAAATAAATGGAAGGATGTTGTGAGGTTGGCAATAGTCTACCAAATGTTCTTCAGATTCAAGGCAATCTCTATCAAAATCCTAGCTGCCTTTTTTTTTTTCAAAAAAAAACTGATGCTAAAATTCTTACAGAAATTCAAGGCAGCTAACATAGTAAAAATAATCTTGAAAAAAGAACAAATATGAAGGACCCCTCCTAATTTTAAAGCTTACTACAGAGCTACAGTAATCAAGGCAGTGTGATCCTGTTATAATGAGAGACATAAAGATCAGTGAAATAGAATTGAGGGTCCAGAAATAAACTCTAATGCTTATGATTAATTGGTCTTTGACAAAGGTGCCAAGATAATTTAATAGGGAAAGACTGGTCTTTTCAACAAATGGTGCTGGGACAACTGCGTATCCATTAGCAAAAGAATAAAGTTGGATCCTTTCCTTGACTATTCATTAAAATTGGTGCCAAATGGATTATAGACCTAAGTGTAAGAACTAATGCTATGAAACTTAGAAGAAAATTTAAGAGTAAATCTTCATGACTTTAGGTTAAGTAGAACCTTCTTAGAAGACATCAAAAGCATAAGTGACGAAAAATCGACAAATTGGACTTGATCAAAATTAAAAACTTATACTTCAAAAGACACCGTCAATAAAGGGAAAAGCCAACCCACCAACTGGGAGAAAATATTTGCAAAGCATATCCTTGGTAAGGGACTTGTATCCGCGTTATATCAAGGATTCTTAGAATTCAAAAAGACATTTGTCAAAAGAACACGACTTAAAAATTTGCAAAGTATCTGAATAGACACCCTTTGGGAGAAATATGAAATACATCTATTTGTCCCATCTGTTATTTCTTTTTCTTTTCCTACTTTCCTTAGGATTAGTTGAGTATTTTACTGTTTATTTTTACATTACCTTTTGGGTTATAAGCTGAACATCATTGTACATTTTAATTTTTTCACCTAGTGATTCCTATAGGATTTATAATATACATGTCATCACAGTCTATATTCAATTCATATTATATCACTTTACATATAATTTAAGAACTTTACAACAATCTGTCAATTTCCACTGTTCTTTGTGGTATTGTTGTATATTTTACCTCTGTGTATTATGTAAAACATCACTATTAACATTTTTTTCTATATTTTTTCTTTTTCTTTTTTATTAAAAATGTTTAAATGTTTATTTATTTTGAGAGAAAGAGAGAGAGCACAAGTTGGGGAGGGGCAGAGAAAGAGAGAGGAGAGAGAGAGAGCATCCCAAGCAGGCTCCATGCTGCTAGCACAAAGCCCAATGTGTGGCTTGAACTCATGAAACAGAGATCATGAGCTGAGATCAAGAGTCAGATGCTTAACCAACTGCTCCACCCTGGTACTACCCACCCTAAAAATTTTTTTTCTTTAAACTATCAGTTTTCTTTCAGAGAAATTAAAAAAAAAATGAGAAAACAGTCTATTACATTTACCTGTATAATTACCTTTTTTCATGGTTTTTCATTCCTTCATGTAGATCTTTGTTTTCATATAGTATAATTTTTTTCATTTTGATGAACTTTAACATTTTTATAGCACAGGCCTGCTGTAAATAAATTCTCACCTTTCATTTGAAAATCTTTCTTAGCATTTATTTTTCACTTGTACCCTGACAGTTTCTTTTCCCTTTTATATCTTTAAGCTCTTTTAAAATATTTTCCCATTGTCTTCTGGCTTACATTTTTTTTTTTTTTACCCTCCTTTTCTTTGGATGAGAAGTCAATGGGGTTCCTTATCATTTTTTCCAGTGACTCTAGTATTGTAAAAAAAAAAATGTTTAAACTTTTGTGTTTTTAAGACAGTATATTTACCAACTGTTTTTTTTTAAGTATGATATGTCTCGATATAGTTTTTAAAATATGCATCCCTTTAAGGTTTATTGAGTTTCTTGGATCTGTAGGTTTATGGTTTTCCTCAAATTTGTAAACTTGTAGGCTGTTATTTTTTAAAAAAAATTTTTCTGCTTCTCTCTTTTGGAGATTTTAGTTATATATGATTGATGACTAGCTATTATTCCACAGCCCACTGGGACTCAACTCACTTTTTCTGTCTTTCCTCTTATCTGCTTCTTTTTGGACAGTTTTTATTCTTATGCCTTCAAGTTAAAGGATCTTCTCTTATACTTTGTCACAAGACCATCTAGTGAATTTGTTTTTTTTAACATCTATTCTTTTTTGAGAGTGAGAGAGACAGAGTATGAGTGAGGGAGGGGCAGAGAGAGTGGGAGACACAGAATCAGAAGCAGGCTCCAGGCTCTGAGCTGTCATCACAGAGCCCGATGTGGGGCTCAAACTCACGGACCGTGAGATCATGACCTGAGCTGAAGTCGGACGCTTAACCGACTGAGCCACCCAGGCCCCCCTAGTGAATTTTTTAAAAAGACTTTTTGATTTAATTTCTGGAAGTTTTACTTTTTACTTTTTTTAAATAGGTATGTATTCTTTTTTCTTTTTAAAGTTTATTTATTTATTTTGAGAAAGAGGAAAGAGAGAGAATCCCAAGCAGGCTCTGTGCTGCCAGCGCAGAGCCTGATTCAGGGCTCGAACCCACAAAACCATGAGATCGTGACCTCAGCCGAAACCAAGAGTCAGATGCTTAAGTGACTGAGCCACCCAGGCACCCTTGGAAGTTTTACTTTTTAAAATAGTTTTCATTTCTTTCATCATCATTTTACATTTAAACATACGTTTTTAAATATATTCATAAGTAGTGTGCTTATGAACTAGCTACAATGCTAGTTCCATTGTATCTGCCATTTCTGTATCGTTTTCTATTGTTCTGTCCTGGTTGAGTCACATTTTTTTCTTCACATGTGTAGTAATTTTTTGTTGGTTGATAGGCATTGTGAACCTTGCATTGTGAGTGTCCTGATTTTGTTGCCCTTTAAAAAAAAATACTAGTTTTGGCAGGCAGTTTTAAATTCTTTGTGGATCAGCTTGATTTTTTTGAGGCTAGTTTTTAAACTTTGTAGGATTGTTCTTGAGTAGCCTGTATTCTAGAGCTAGTTTAATCCTGTTACTAAGATGTGATTCTTTTTTGTGCACTGCTGAATACCATGTACATTCAGTGAAGTTTCTCTGCTCTTCTGTTGTAATCTTGAACATCTTCTAGGCCTGCATGACCTTTGGGTAGTCTTCACGTTATTACTTTCTCATCTTTGTTCTTAAACTAGCCTAATGGAGTCTTATAATATTCATTGGAAATGTGCATTTGGGATCCCTATTTAGATATGTGGACCTTTTCCTCTGCATTGCTCCTGTCTCTTATGCACCGTATCCTTACAAATTCCAGTTATCTCAGCCTCCCAGAAACTCTGAAATCTGTTTCCTCAGCTCACATGGACCACCATGCACTTTTTATCTCCTTACACTGTGGTCCATAGAGTACTTCTAGATTGAAGCCCTATGGTTAATCATAGGGCTTCCTTATGTGGTTTCCCTTCTTCAGGGATCACTTTTATGTACTGCCATATTGTCCAATGTCTGAAAACAGTTTTA
This sequence comes from Lynx canadensis, assembly GCF_007474595.2. NCBI lineage: Eukaryota > Metazoa > Chordata > Mammalia > Carnivora > Felidae > Lynx > Lynx canadensis. The sequence goes on along the minus strand of NC_044310.1, from coordinate 134,862,974 downwards.
TGTATTTTGTACAGTTTTCAGGTTGATCACAGTGGGAATGGAGCATTTCTGGTGCCAGTTATTCATCATAACCAGCATTAGAAATATCCTGTTACTCCCTTTTTTAGCACTGAAATTTTCAGAAAAAAAATAACATTTTGGGGTATAAGCGTGTCTCAGTTGGTTACGCATCCGACTCTTAATTTTGGCTCAGATCATGATCTCATGGTCCTGAGATGGAGCCCTCAGTTGGGCTCTGTGCTGACAGCATAGAGAATTCTCTCTCCCTCTCTCTCTCTGCCCCTTCCCTACTCATGCGTGCTTTCTCTCTCTTACTCAAAATAAATAAATAAACTTAAAGATTTTTATTTGTGCATATCCTGCTATGAACAATAGTTGAACATTGTTCAGCCTGTCTCCGTCCCTCCCTTCCTCCCTTCCTTCCTTCCTTCCTTCCTCCCTTCCTCCCTCCCTCCTTTCCTTTCTTCCTTCTTTTCTACCTCTTTCTTGATGTCTTTTTTAAATTGTGCCACTCAAACTTCTACAGTTTTGACCTATTGAAGATTCTCTTTTTCTAGTTTTCCTGGTCTGTTTTTCCTCCTCTAGTATTTTGTTCATATTGAGACCAACTTCAATTTTCA
>NC_044310.1:134514854-134559854 GCF_007474595.2 Lynx canadensis | reverse complement strand
TGGAGTACTGATGATGATGATGATGATGTTATCTTGCAGAATGGACTCTGCTGGGATAATTTTATGATAAAACACTTTTTTCAAATGCCACTGGGTCTAGGCAGACATTTACTAGCTACAGGGGTAGCAATCAGTTTCTTCAAAATTTACTGTTCTAAGCCCATTAGAGTTCCAACACAGCAAGACTCTTCAATGAAAATCTAAAACGCCTATATTTTCTTTAGGAGAATATATGCAAATGTCGGGAGCTGAACTCCTACCCTTTAGTGGTAGATGCTTTATCATCTGATTTATGTAAATTTGCTCATAAAAATACAGTTTATTTTTAATTGGTGAATATGAATTAGAAAATTAAGATTCTGGTTCAGCATTCATCAGACATCCCCAGTTACAAGCACACATTTATTTAGACCTCTGATCGCCTGGGTAAAAATCCTATAATGGACCAGTCAATCTGAATTGTATTCCAAAGGAAACCATTTCTACTAGAGATGACCAGGGCTGTGTTTCTTGTCCGGCCCTCTTGGTTTGGGTTTCCCCTATCCTTACACTTCCCTTGTTCTTGTCAGTATTACGAGCTAATTAAACTACCTGCTTCAGGGGGCGGGGTTTCTTTAGAGTAGCCTGCGGGAAGCTCTTCTGTCTCTTGCCTTTCTGCCTGGGCCACACATGCTTTCCCCAGAGAAGGGACTTAAGGAGACAACACAGTGATGATTGCTTCCCCTGTACACAAAAGGGAGAAATGGCCACCAGAGCGGGCAACGGGATTCTTGGAGCCTGTCATTACCTTGCCCAACAAAACAAAAATAAAACCCTCCTCCTTATCATAAAAAATACGCCCATGAAATCATGCAGTTGCAGTTAGCCAACTCTAAAAATGAAGTGACGCTGACCTCATTGTGTGAGTTCCGCGCTGGGATCATGAATGGTCTAAAATATAGCGTTAGCCTCTAACATAGCCCGTACTAAGTCAACCAAATGTAGAGCCTACTTGCTGGGATATGTATCAAAATCAAAAGTGACATTTTCTAGAAGATACATTCTGGCTTTAAATCTGTGTTAAAATGTCTGTGCATGAGAACAGGCCCTTAAATGCAACGCTTGCCCCCTCTCTTCATTCTTTCTGAGTCTGAGCTTGTCAAGGATTATAGTGTGCAACCTCTGCTGACAGTAGATAAATAACTGACAGTATTTTAGCGGAGTTGCTGGGTTCTCTGCAGAGTAATTTGTTTTCTCCGTTCTACCCAGTCTTTAGTGTTTTGTTGCAAACATCTATAGCAAGGCATGGTTAATAGCAATGACTTCTAGAGAAAGACCTATAAAAAATAGACTGCATTTGGCAAGGCCTTTTAAAAAACAAAAAAACCAAAGAACATTTTCTTTATAAATATTGTAACATTGCACCGGGTTCCAACCTTTTTGTAAATATTCCCTTTATTTTAATGGGCACAAAAGACACACTGCTGGAGGGACAGAAAGAATAAGTTTATAAGACATTGAAAGATAGCACTCTAAAGGCTGCGGTTCTCAAACTCTTTGATGGAAAGACCCCTTCACACTCCTAAAAATTATTGGGACACCATAGAGCTCTTCTTTTTTTTTTTTTATTGGGTTTATATCTATCAATGTTTAGTGTATCAGAAATTAAAACTAAGGGAAAACTTTAAAAATCCACATTAAATCATCAAAAAGTAACAATAAAGAATCACATACATGTTAATATTAAAGTATTTTTTTGAAAATAACTATGTTTTAGAAAGCAAAAAAAATTAGTGAGAAGAGTGACATTATTTTTCATTTTTTTGTAAATCTATAATATCTAAGTACAAGAGAGTTGGATTTTTATATCTGCTTGAGTATTCAATCTGTTGCAATATGTTGTTTTGGTGGAGGTTTCTGAGAAAATTCTGCCTCACTAAGAGAGAGAGAGTTGGAAGAGGAAAGAGTGTTTTAATGACCCGTTCAGATTATTGTAGGTGTTCTTTGCTGCTACGCCAGAACTTGTCAAGTAGGAGCTTCTCAAGGGTTGGTCTGAAACCACTCAATGAGTCTTCATACTCTCTTACTTGCTGTTTAAATGGATTTTTGTAAAATCACGCGTTGGTTACTTGGACAATATAGGTTTTATGATTAGTGCAGATTTTCCAAATATTGACAGAATTCGTTATTTCAAAGAATCACGTTGCTAATATCAGAGGAATTTTTGGTTGTTGGGAAGTTGTCAAGCTCACAATGTAGATAGTTTTTCCAGAATTCCAATTTTCGATGAAAATCTTGAGTTTTGTTGCAGAAACTATAATCATTCGTTTTCGTTGAAGGGACATGTTCATATAGCTCATATTTGAGAAAATGTCTGCCAGATACCCATGTCTGATTAACCACAGTTTGTCTGGAAGTTGTTCTTAGAAACAAATTAGTGTTTCGTGCAAAAAAGCAGCTAGTTAGCTCATAACCCAAACAATCATATAAATGCTTTTTCTCAAGGCAGCCATTGTGCCCTGGTACACAAAGATGCATTATGTGTATTCCCCCAATTTATCACACGGAATACTAAAAGAAGTCTCTTGAAGGGATGAAATGTAATAGAATTAGTAATTTTAATGCTTATTCAAAGGCACTTTAAGTGAAACTGACTTCTTTTTTCTTTTACTGCACGTGCAGGTGGTTTAGCATACAATGACTACTAGTTTCGTTTGGTGCCACTGCCTGAGTCATCTTGAAGTACCCAGTCTTATCCATCAGTGTGTTTTCTCTATCAAGGCATATGTCAACACAGTGAAGAAGGCAAATTATATCTTAGGATTACTGTAAAAATAGTTTGATTTTGCAGACCCAGTGAAAGGCCTGACCCCCAGGAATTCACAAACTATACTTTGAGAACCACTGTCGAACAGAACTGGTAATGACATGTGTAAAAATATGTCTGCCATCAGTCACTGGAATTGCCTAATGTTTAGTGTTCGTAGGCTAATTTTGTTGCCCTGAATGCTAATATATAAACATTTAGGTTTATATTGCATATTGATACTTAGGTTTCACAGTTGATAGCAAACAAACGTTCATCATATATACGAGAATTTTCTCAAACAGAATTCATGTCAACATTGAGCTCAGTAGTTGAAGCAGGAGGAGAGATCTGTGACACAAGAAATTCTGTTCTGATCTTAAAGCCCCTCTGAATGGCACATAAGTGGCTGTGTTCTGGTTAAGAAAGATAAGGTGGGAGTGGGCTACAAGTCATGTTGAGAAGTTTGAAATTGTTAAGAGCAACTGTAGTGATAAGTTCCACCATGACCCCATCTCTTGGACTATGGGGAAATTGTAAGAGCTTTTCACTTAAAGTGGAGTGACTTTTTTTTGTCTCCTTTTTTTTTTTAAATTTATTTTGAGAGAGAGAGAGAGAGCATGGGAGCGGCAGAGAGAGGAGGAGACAAAATCCCAAGCAGGCTCTGTGTTGTCAGCATAGAGCCCAATGTGGGGCTTGAACACATGAACCGTGAGGTCATGACCTGACCCAAAATCAAGAGTCAGATGCTTAACCGACTGAGCCACCCAGGCGCACCATGGAGTGACTTTTTATGAGTTATATGATATTTGCAATATTTTCCATAAAGTAATGATAAAACAGTTTATGCAACATTGATTGTGGTTAAGTGTGTAGATTTGGAAAGGAAAAGTCCCAGTCATTGAGAAATAAAAACAGATTTGAAGCATACTTAGGTAAATCGTGTACTGTAATATTGAAAGAATTTGACATCCAAAATTTTATAAACTTTGGCAACTTCTAACTGAAAACAAATGATTGATATAAAATGGAAAAATATACTTTATTACTTGAGAGTAAAGTAACTTTTTTTTCCATCCTTTGACTCTCTGAGGTTTAAAATTATGACTTTGAAAACAAAATTGATGACTGCCTTTTATAAAGATATATGTTAAATGATTGGATGTTTTGCTTTTCAGAACAAGGTAATTTACCTTGGTTTTCCTGTTGTCCAGATAACTTGAGGAAAGTTTAGCGACGAGATTGTCCTAAATCTTTCAGGTTTCACTGGTTATTACCGAGGAATAGGATACTTTTGGAGGACAGTCTTTCAGGTGCCACAGCAGGAACTGAGAAGCAAAGTGTTAGATTTTGGGCACCAGTGTGCCTTTTCTATTTCAGTGTTATGTATAAATCTGTTTTTCTTCAGGAGAAACGATCCTTACAGAATTCTAGTTCTGGAAACGATGATCATGTGGTCTGGCCATCTGCCTTTCAGCACACTCCACCAAACTGAGACCATCTTACTTGTCCTGATCTCTAGAAGAGATGATGCCATGGATACTTTCCACTAGTAGCACTGTTCATTTTCACAGTTAAATATATTTGATGTAAGGAATTGATTATATTCATTCTCAATTCAGTGCTAAACTTTAATTATATTTATTTGCCTACAGGTTTTTTGTTTGTTTGTTTGATAGTGTTGGTTGGTTGGTTGGTTGGTTGGTTTTGTCCTTAAAAAGTTTCAAATTGAACTCCATCATTTAAAAAACAAAAAGCTCTCTAGAGAACTTTATTATAGTCTTTGAAAAGTGGTAACCAAATACCTGGCTTAGATTACAATGTATTATATCACCTAGTTGTTTTATTTTGTCATATATGTATCTGTGTGTGCATAGTCTTAACAAAATTCCATTTATATTTTCCAAAATTCCATTCCTAGATGCTTTCCTATTTTCCAAACTATTGATCATATGAAAAAGATAACAGATTCAACTTTGGTTTCTCATCGCCTCTTGGGCTGTTTTTAACTTTCTGTAGCATGAAGAAAGTTCACCTGTAGTCATTACTGACTTGGTGTTATTATCTGTAGAATATCATAAACTAAAGCTCTCATTACACTTTTTTTCCCTAACAGGGTTAAAAAGTTCTTTAAACTTGACTCTCTTCTTAAACATACCAATTGCTACAAAAGATGCTGTTTGATTATGGTATGCTTATGGCAGTCATCTTTGTCCGCTCAAGACCCCTGTCTGTTTTTGCTTCATTCTATCATAAATCTTTTGATAAAAATCTTTGTACCAGGCTGACTTACTTAACACCACACGTCAGGAGTGAGTGAGTTGGGAAGTAGATAGCTAGGTGATATGGATAGATGAATGATGGGTGGATAGGTAGGTAGATAAATCACCTATTTCTTTGTTACAAATATTTATGTCATGTATGTGATGTGAGTGTGGGGGATGGTGTTTGTGTGTTTAAATATATTTCTTCTTCCAAGTCACTAAACACTTCTTCATATGATCCCTGTTGACCTAATCTCTATTTAGCCCACTCTTCCCTCTTTTTTTTTTCAGGACCTAGTATGCCTCCTGGTGCTCTTAATGTATGGTGTTTTCTGTCTTTTCATGATGGTAGTTACCATTATACTTTTTTAGAGATGCCCTGAAATCTTCTGCCTTTCACAAACATGTGCCCTGATTTAAATTCTAGTGATGTGTGAATTCCCCTGACTGTGAATTTCATGTACCAAGGGCAGTGTTCAGTCCATTGCACCACATAAACGTGTAACAAAACTGTACCATCCACACTGCCTCCCAGCCCTACTCCTTCCATGTTTTAAGTTGTATCATTTGCTTTAGATCCTCATGTTCTCCAGGATAGAGACAGAAACTCTGTGTTTGGTGGAAGGGGATAGATTTTTCTCAATAACATCTAGCTGGAATACCTGTAGGATATGTAAGTTATTTCGTTGATGTTACTTAATGTTGATTATGGTGAATTATAGGGTGACTCTTTAGTGATTGACTCTTACTTGTTCAGTAAGTCCAATGGAGGACAAGTTACTCATCCTGAAAAGAAAGAAATGAAAATATGAAAGGCTTCAATTAACCAAATGGCAGGTGGAGATGGTCATGAGATCAGCCTTGCTTTACAGAACATGTGTTTTGTTTGTTTTGAGTTTTGGGTTTGTTTGTTGTTGTTGTTGTTGTTGTTGTTTTTAGCAAAATACCTTTATAGGGGTCATAAATACAAATCCCTAAGGAGTTTGTTCACATGAAATCATTCATTTTAACAGAGGGTACAATAGAAAAAGTGTAATTATGGTGTTTGGGAAGAAAGGCTTAAACTGGTTAGAGCCAAAATAATTTCTTAGTTATCACTGAAAAATAAATCCAGAAGGGAAGCTCCTCATAGGTTATTTTTTCACCTACCCCTCTGCCATAATCCAGATGTGTAAACCATTTTAAAACAATTCATTGAAATTACTTTCTAAACTCCTGTTTACAATCCCAAGTGAATGAGACTCTATGGTTTTTCTAGGTTTTCCAAACTAAGTTCAGGGTCCAGATTTCTTTCTTTCTTTCTTTCTTTCTTTCTTTCTTTCTTTCTTTCTTTCTTTCTTTCTTTCTTTCTATCACACCAAAGAATTCTACGTTAGAATAGCAATAACTATTATAAAATATGTAAGGGTTTTTTCCCCCTTGTATCATCTTTATTGGCTATGCAACTAATTAGCTATTTCAGCGCTATCCAGGCTAGCATCGTTTGTTGGTTAAACAAAAGAAGGGGAAATTTCAGAAACACAAAGAGCCGAAATGTTTGAGATTTGTTCTTACTCAGATGCGTACCTCATAGTGCCTATCTCCTGTTGAAGGAAATAATTTATCGTGATCTTAGTCAAAAGCATTTCTCTCTTTGCTGTCCTTTTTTATTAATTTAGATATGTTTCTAGGATAAGAAATGATGTTACTTCTAATTATGGTTACATGTAGTTAATTTCCTTCTTTTTCCTAAGCTTGGTGTGAAAGGCAGTTTCCTCCAAAAGAGGGGTGGGAGGGGGTTAGGGGGAGCTGGTTACCGGGAGGGGAGAATACTGATAGAGCTGATCTTCCTGTTGCCTTAGCAACAGATTTATTTATTAGGGGTTGAAATGACATGAGTTAATATACCGCATACCTGCTGATCGGCAAACTCCCCTATTTCAGCTGCAGTTGACAATTAAGTCCTGGACAGCTACAGCCAGGGGTTAATGTTCCTCATTAGGAGAACTAGGTCATTACTGGGAAATCAAGGCACTTAAGGCAGCATGGGTAAAATACAAAATTCAGCATCTAGACGAGTGAGGCTTTTTTATGTTAATTAACCTTATTTTCCTAGGTTTAAAAAAATCTTATATGCACATGACAGTGGATCAATTAATTGAAAAAAGAGCTAGTTTACTTTACTCTCTGAGTTGTCTTCATTTCCTTTGCAAGGATTTCATTATTTTATGGAAAATTCTTATGTCTATATGATGAGTAAAAAGGGTATTAAAATTAAGAAGGGAATCATCATGGAAATCAGCTTTACCACAAGGGAATGAGCAAATAAAAGCCTTGGAAATGAAAATAAATAAGCTTTGCTAATACCTCACCTAAGGAGCAGAATATAAGCCCATCAGAGCTGAGAGATATTTAGAGGTACTTCTTTGCTTCTTTATTAAGCAGTTACATAGTTATTTGACCTTCAGAAACCGAAACTTTGGAAAAGTGATTCCAAGTGGTTTGTAAACATTCTATTTGCAGAAAGCGTGTAGCAGTTTAACAAACAATAACTTTCCAGTTCATAATTGGCTTTTTTAAATACCAATAAAATTAGATACATTAGTTGGAAGTTTTTATTAAAATGTCTGAGTGGGTGTTTTTTCCACTTGATAAGTTCATAAATAATGTATCAAGCCCCTTCTCAAAGCTTTGTTTTCCTATTTCTTTAAAGAGCCTTTATGTTGAAAGGGGGGTATTTACAGAGTCGAGAAAGATTTATTGCCCAGAATCCTCTTTTATCTTCATTTCCGTTCTGTACCTCCATTGAAGCCACTTCTGACCAGTCCTTTTGCTTACGAGAACTTTCTCTGTGAGACATAGACCAAAGCAAAAAGGTACTCTTACCTCTTGTATGGCCTAAACTATTTTGTCCCGTCAACAGAAGAATATGAATCACTGTAATTCTTCTCCCTCTACCCATATACTATAAACGGTCGTTTGATTGACATCTAGTCAACTGATTTCCAGAGACTTAGTGTAGAACTCTTGTTGTCATTATTCCCCCATCGAAAAAATGCACAACTCTCCTTTAATTGATTAGCTCTCTGTGATTGTGTCTATTTTCACCTCCTCCCCAAAAGTGTTCTTTTGTCGTCTACGTGAGACCAGGCCCTCAGGTACGTCTTTAGAAAACCCCATTCTAGTGAACCCCTGTATCGTGTGTAATGCCACTTATCATCTGATTTGGCATAAAATTTGTGTTTTAGGCGGCACCTGTCTGGGCTGCTTCCTTCGGAAAAGCATTTCCACCCTGAAATGCTTGATTAGATGTGATTCTTGCACAACTGCCTCTTTTCACCTTCCCTCGCCAATCCTTGGTTTTACTGCGAGCTCTCTTAAAGAAGAAATTGTTTCTTCAGTTCAGAATCACCACCTGAGAGTTAGAGTTTTAGAATGAGGGGATTTGGAAGAGACTTGTTAGTTATTCCCCAAATTTCTGTCTCTTTTTCTTGGGGACACAGTTAGGCCACATTTTCCAGGCTCCATTGCAATTTGGTGTGGCTGTGTGATTGGGTCTTAGCCAATAAATGTTAACTGAAGTGATGTGGGATGCTTGAGGGTCCCACTTACAGGTGGGGCATAAAAATCTTCCACTCACATTGCCTATGAACTCTCCCTTGGAAGGGGCAGACACAGAAGGCACCTGTTGAAGACGGCAGTGCCTCGTTTAGCTTGGGCCTTGAATAACCTCAAGAAGAGAGCTGCCCTTTTGATCTGCCAACTTGACTTTATAATGAGCCATTATACTTGTTTTTTAATATCCCCTTCACCTATTATACATTTTTAAGTCATTTTTAATGCACCCAACCTATCTTATGAGTGCTGACAGCTAGTACAATAATCCCTACAAATACGGCAGTGGTTTGACTGGGGTAGTAACAATGGAGGATGTAAGGAGTGGTCAGGATATATTTTAAAGATTTTGGCCTAGGTGGATATATATAGGTGCTATTTACTGAGATGTGAATGTAGGCAGGTACTGTTTACTGAGATGGAGAACACTTGGGGGAGGAGAAGGTTTTAAAAAGTTTGCCTTTGAATATATTAAGTTGGAGATATCTTTTAGAATGCAAGTGGAAATTTCAAGCTGGAAGATAGATATACAAGTCTCTTATTCAGATAAACAGTCAGGACTGAAGACAGAAATGGGGGAGTTTATCAGCATGGAAATGTTCAATTCCTATACAACATTTAAAAATACTGGATTTTAAATCTTATGAGCTACACTTTTAAGTTCCCTAATTGTAAACATTAAATCTACACTAATTCTGTGGGCAGCAGTGACAGCTTGATTGCAGTTCTAGCAGAGTAGAGTCTGGTCTTTGTACAAGTCCTGGTAGCCAGTTACCAGCCTGGTGCCTTCAGCCAAGTTACCCAGTCTCTAGCTTCAGTTCTCCTCTTGCTAATATGGGAAGAATGTTAACTATATTAACACAGTTGCTCTGAGGGTTAGAGGAGATCATCTATGTGAATGAGTTAGCACAGTTCTTGGCAGAGAGTAAACGCTTAATAACATTAGCCATTATTATTAGTAAATAATACCGAGTGCCTCGTTACCTCACAAAGCACTGTCACTTTTGACCACTGTCTCTTATTGGTTAAAATCAATTTTTTTCTTAACTCTCCTAGAAAAAGGAAAGAAAAGAAACAGCTAAATAAAGTCGTCTTTTTTTGTCTTCATTTTCAGCCTACCCAAAACAAGTACATACTGTACAGAAAAATGGAATTCTGAGCTGCAGAGCACACACTTCTAAGGAGCGGCATCTGCCTTGTAAATGAAGTCTATAAAAGGCTACCAACTGTCCCTTCACATTTTTATGATTGTTAGGGTATTACTAAACCTGGATGGAAAAATGTTTTTTGAGGCTCTTACATCAAGCACCCACACTGTCAATATCACAAATTATTTCCGTTTTTTACAAGATGGCTGCCATGCGCCTTCACTTAGGAATGGCAATGCTATTTTAGCAGAAGTTCTATGGTTTTAAAGATGTGATTTAGTAAAAAAGCACTTTCTACCTTTATAATTGTCACATTTTTAAGCACATAACTTTTTATAAAAAAAACAGCTTTAATGGGATATAATTTATGTATCACAAAATTCACCCATTTTAAATATGCAATTTAATAGTTTGTGGTAAATTTATAGACTTGCACAACCATCCACACAGTCCGGTTTTAGAACATCTCCCTCCCTCCGGAAAGAATTCTGATGCCCCTTTTCAGTCATTCCCTGTGTCCACCCCCGCCCCACAAAATCACTGATCAGCTTGCTCTCTCTCTGTAAATTTGCCTTTCCCGAACATTTCATATAAATGGAACCATACAATCGGTGGTCATTTGCGTCTGGTTTCTCTCACTTAGAACAGTGTTCTTGAGGTTCCTCCATATGACAGCGTGTAATGCCGAATAATACTCCACCATACGGATATAACACATTTTGTTTATTCATTCATTATTTGATATTTGGAATGTTTCTAATTTTTGATTGCTGCGAATACTGTTCTTTTGGACATTTTCATAGAAATTTTTGCGTTGACATACTTTTCATTTCTCTTAGGTAGATACCTAGGAGTAGAATTGCTGAGTTGTTTGATGAATTTATGTTTAAGTTTTTAAGAAACAAGCATATCATCTTGAAGGACAGCATCTAATAACTCTTCCTTCTTAGATTCATTCACCCATTTAAAAATGTTATTGAGGAGTACCTGGGTGGCTCAGTAGGTTCAGTTTCCAACTCTTGATTTCAGCTCAGGTCATGATCTCACTGTTGTGAGATTGAGCCCTGTGTCTGTCACCACTGGGCCTGGAGCTTGCTTCTCTCCCTCTCCCTCTCCTTTTGCTCTCTCCCCCTGTCTCTCTTTCTCTCTCAAAAATAATAAAAATTAAAAAAAAAATAAAAATAACAACGTTATTGAGTTTCCTCTACAACTAGGCACTATACTAAGTACTCCATATAGGCAACTCTTGATTATGCACTGTAAGTGGTACGAAATGTAGTCTAGATGTTTAAAATCTCCTCCTTATTCATAAACCTCAAGTTGGGCATTCTTTCAAGTGTCTTCAGCAAAATTCTGTGATCTCACTAAGCCTGTTATTCCAAACATGTACCAAACGGCAATATGGTAGGTAGCTACCAGGAATTCAAAGAAGAAAGGCATAACTCTCTGCCCTTTAGGGGCCCACAGGCCAGGAAGGGAAGTGGGTTTATAATGCCTGCCTATATTCTCAGTGTCCTTGCTGTTTTCAAAAATATAGCATGTCTAATTCTGACTCCTTCTTTCCCCCCTAAACTCTTTTGCGCTCCTATTTGTGAATAGCACACTAACGCCCTCACTCTGGGCTGCAAATGATTATCTTCTTTGATTTCTTTTCACTTTAACTCTGTTAGCTTCTTATGGATACTGTAACAACAAACTACACATTTGACAGCTGAGAACAACAGACATTGATCCTGTCACAGTTCTGTAGCCATAACTCCAAACTCAGTATCACCTGGCTGTCTAAAGTCAAGATGTCAGTAGGGCCTCACTCCCTCCAGGAGGTCTAGAAAAGAAACCAGTCCTTACCTTTTCCAGCTCCTGACAGCTGTCAGCAATGTTCAGGTTGGGGCTGCCTCACTCCATCCTCCTCCTCTGGGGTCACATTGCCTTCTCCTCCCCTGCCTGTATCAAATCCCCCTTGGCCTCCATCTTGTAAGGATGGATACAAGTGATACATTTGGGGCCCACACAGATATTCCAGAATAATCTCCCTATCTGAAGATCCTTAACTACATCTGCATAGTCCTTTTTTGCCATATAAGCTAACATTAACAGCTTCTAAGGATTAGGACGTAGAGACCTTTGGTGGGGGGAGGGGGCATTATTCAACCTCATATAAACTGCATATGCAGTCAGTATGAAGTTATTCATTTATCCATTCATCTATTCACTTAATACTTTTTAAGCATGATATTACATGCCAGGCAATGAATTAAGACTTGAGGAGACAGTAGTAAGGAAAAATTCACACACATAGTCCTTGCCTGCGTGGAGCTTACAACAGACATTAATCAAGTAAAATTTGCCCAAGATACGTGTTACAAAGGAGAAATGGAGAAACGGAATGATATGTAACTTTTTTGTAAACATATTGCACATTCATTGTAAATGCTTTAAGCAATACTGAAAAGCACAAATTACGAGTTTTGAAAACTCACAGCACAATCTACCACATATACGTAATTCTCCTTCTTGATATTTCTTTCCTTCCATATTTCTATCTACTAGTTTGGAACTTACGCACTATTTTGTTTTTTTGAAGTGATTACCCTTCACTTTTTGAAGTGGTTTTAATATATGGGCTTATCCTATATTCATGCCTTTCTTTGCTTATTCTCCCTTCTTGCACATTAGACCACTTTTTGAAGTGGTTTTAATATATGGGCTTATCCTATATTCATGCCTTTCTTTGCTTATTCTCCTTCTTGCACATTAGACCTTCCCCTGTGCCTGAAGAACATGCTCAAAAATTGCTTTTAATGAGAGATTGTTGGTGGCAAATTCATCTGGAAACATCTCTCATTTCTCTATTATTCTTTGAGGATGTTTTTTCTGAGTATACAATTCTAGGTTGAGATTATGTTCTTTCTGCTATATTTTGCTATTGAGAAGTTACTTTATCAGGCTTTTCTCTCTAGCTACGTTGAAGACTTTGTATTTGTCTTTGGTGTGTTTCACTATCATGTGATATGTGTAGGAGTGGATTTTTCTTTGTAATCTTACTTGGGATTTGTGAGATTTCTTAACTCTTTGAATCAGTGTCTTTCATCACTTCTGCAAAATTTTCAATATTATGTCTGCAAATATTGCCTGTGACTCATTCTCTCCTTTTAGCATTCTGTGTCTTGATCTCTCTCACCATCTCATGTTTTGTAACCCGCCTTCCGTATTTTCCATTATCTCCTTACTTGAGGTTATCTTTGAGTTTACTAACTCCCTCTTAATTCCAATCCTGTTTTTCATCTCTCAAACTTCTTTTAGTTACTCTTTCAAAACGATTTGGTCAGTTTTAATCATCCCTTGCTCTTCAGATAGTCTCTTCTTTCCTTAAATACTTCAAACACACTATTATCATCCATGTTTGATGATTCCAATAGCTGAAACCTTCTTGGATCTGCTGTCTTTCTTCTCTTTGGGCTTAGTGTCTTGTTTCCTATGTGTCTTTTATTTTTCACCATGGGTCCGTATGTTTTGGAACTTTTATCAAGGGGAATTCTTTGGAAACTGCCTGAATTATATCTGGATTTCTCAAGAGAGGATGTGTGTTGCCCATATCGGGTGTTTAAGTTCCCAGCACTACTGGAAACTAAATTCTCAGTCAAGGTTGTTTGTTTTCTTGTTTCGTTTGTTTGTTTGACCACTGGGATAACTTCCCAGTTGTTTGAGGACCAATGTGAGATGAAGTTGCAGAGGAACTTTATTAAACCTGTAACAATAACATACATCTTTACATCTCTCTCTTGGATGTTTTTCATTCCTTCTTACTGTGGCCCCATGCCCCTGGTTCTAATCCTTGTAATGTAAACCTAGACTACTGTAATCACCTCATTTTCTCTTTACTGACCTTAACACCTTCTAGTTCATATCTTGGGTAAATACCACCCAGTACCTTCTTCATGTTACTTTGCTCAGAGTCCTGTGGCTTTCATTCTCCTTATAAGTTATCTCAATCTGGCTACCCATGAAAATGAGGTTTTTATTTTTGTTTTTATATTAGGAATGTCTATCCTCCTTATCCCAATTAAGCCAGAAGTTCTGAGAGTTGAGCCCTTGTGTCATCCCAGTCAACTCTAATGTCAGACAGGATTGAGCACTATTAGGCTACAAGAAAAAGCATAAACACAGAATCGTCTTCATCTAGCACTTAAGACCTCATAGGAAAGTGGTGTTCAACCCTGCTGTATGTCAGGAAACACCTAAGTGCACCTAATCTGAGAGCTTCTGATGCAAGATGGATATCAGGTGTGGATCTCAGGGGAGATTTGCAACATGTGGGGCACCTGGGTGGCTCAGTCGGTGAAGCATCCGACTCTTGATTTTGCCTCAGGTCATGATCTCACGGTCATGGGATCGAGCCCCAGGTCGGCCTCCACGCTGAGTGGATTCTCTCTCTGTCCCTCTCACTGCCCCTCCTCCATGCTCTCTCTCTGTCTAAATAAATAAATAAACATTAAAAAAAAAACCAATTTGCAACATGTAGGATTCAGAACCACTATTCTAGAACCATAAATTCACAGGCATACAGGGATTAGGCTGGTGGCATTAATGAGTGAAAAGGCCACCTGGGAACTATGGTAAACTGGAGGGCACCACCACTCCAGACGAGGCAGGCAGCCCTACTCAAGTTTTACTGTTGCGAAACATGACCGTCACCTTGCACCTTTTGCTCTACAGCGTAGTCCATTTCACCTTTCCAATCAAACCTCAAGGGTACTTGAAAATTGAACAAATATACCTATCTGTGTGTGTGTGTGTGTGTGTGTGTGTGTGTGTGCGCGCGCGCGCGCGCACATGTCTCCAACCAGGCATTGGAAGGTATGGTTGTCTTGCTTTTTTTCCAACTCAGTACTTTTGCCCAGGTTATTCTCTCCCTGCAGTGCTTCCCTTCCGCCTCCATATCTGTTGAAATCATCAGTTGCCCTCAAAGGACCACCTCCTGCTTTCTCTAATATGACAGTGGAGAGCTGGTAACTGGAAGAGATGTGTATTTGAGAGCAGCCCTTCCCAGGCATGTCCCCTTCTGTTTTGTGTAAACCTCTCTCCTCTGGGCTGTATTTAACTTGCCATGTACTTCTTTGTTCAGTAAAACAGGGGCACCTGGGTGGCTCAGTCGGTTAAGCATTCCGACTTTGGATCAGGTCATGATCTCACCATTTGTGAGTTCGAGCCCCACATCGGGCTGTCTGCTGTCAGCGCAGGGCCCACTATAGATCCTATGTCCCCCTCTCTCTCTGCCCCTGCCCCACTATCTCTCTCTCTCTCTCTCAAAAATAAAATAAATAAACTTAAAAAAATAAGTTAAATAAAACAAAGCTTTATATGGTTAAACGGTTTGGTATTTTAGCTTTATAAACCACCAAATAGTTGGTTCTGTAAATAGGTATTTTATACATTAAGGATAAAATAGGTATTTTATACATTAAGGAACCCATCATAAAATGTTAAGGATTCTTTATGTGAGATAGTAGGATAGATATTAGAAAGTAGGGGGTCTTAACGTGGATTATTTACAAGGTGAGGGTCAAAAGGCACTGAGACTGGGTAAGAGTAATTATAGTGGATGAAATGAATAAGAGGTAAGGAAGAATAAAAATATCTCAAAATCTGATTTGGGCTGGGGAAAGATGAGTCAGCTGGAATGCCTTAAGTAAAGTAACAGTGACAACAAGCCACATTCATTCCTTAACATAAAATGTTTATGTGCAAGGCATTTATTCAAAAACTTAGTGGAATCATGTTGCCCTTTTAGATGAAAGAACTTATATTTGTAATGTAGCATAAGAACCATGTTAAATGAACTTGAAGTATAGTACCAAGTACAAAGAATCCAAGATATAATCATCACTCATTCATTTATTCACACATTCAACTCATACTTACACGAGGCAAGGAAACTGGCCACCCCAGTATCCACACATGCCAGATTGTCAGGTCTGCACAGGCTACAGCCAGACTGCCTGCTTTGAATCCCAGGTCTGCCCCTTACCGTTGGGCCACTTGGGCAATGTGGGTGAGTTGCTTAATCTCACTAAACTTCGTTTTCTCCGTCTATAAATTAAGTAGAAGAATGGTGCTTACCTGAGCCACACGGTTGTTGTGAGGATGGAATGATTGAATCTGTCCGGTGGGCTGGGACCAGTTCCTGATCCACAGAAGCGCTATGTGGATATGCCATTGCTGTTACTGTTCATCTTTGTTTCTTTATAACTCAACCTCAGCGTTCTTTCAGTGAATTCATGGTAATTCAGTAAATTTTAAGTTCTCCACATTTTTCCTTTGAGTACCACTTAAATTCTAAGGATGCTTAGAGGCATCAGAGAAGATGGTTTGGTCTCAGTTGGCCCACGGCCAACTGGAAAGAATGCTGTCCTGTCTCGTTCTTGCTTATCACCTCAAAGAACTGGTGTCTACTGTGTTACGTTCCCATCTGCCCACACCCTGCGTTGTTCGTGCCAGGGTGCCCTGCAGATGCCGATCAGCATGACACAACGCTGCCTGCATCGTGCTGGCTCTGTTGGGTAACTTCTCTATCTTACTCCGGGCCTTTGGAAAACACGGCTGCTTTCCCGTGTTACTTGTGGACCTCAGAAAACTCAGCAAACTGGCTTTCAGTCCTCCCTGGCCCAGGCACTTTGTCCTCCTCAGTCAATCCCGTGCCATGCTGGCCACAGTCATCCCTGCAAAGCTGCTGTCTCCCTGGGTTCTAGAGGAAAAGGCATAAGACAAAGGTCACTCTCCCATCCACCTAGCTCTCTGCCACCCAGTCTCTTCCAGTTTTCAACCTTGAACATGCACTCAAGAGTATCTCTATCCTCTCCAACTTGCCTCCCCCAGCCCACAGATTTTTTGAGACACTGAGAGACTGGTATGGGTAGGGAGAGTGTTGAGAAAAACCTACTTACTATTCTTCTCCAAAACTATTGTTTAGACTTCAGTGTCAGAATTTTCATATAAAAATCAAGAATTAACTGTCTTCTTTTTGCATTTCTGTTTAATAACCTTACCTTAAGGGCAAAGATTATAGAATATCTTTGCTCTCAAGACTAGGGGGTGGGGGAAGAGTAGATCTGCAAAACAGAAAATGTCGAGGGAGGAAACCCATTAGGCACATTGATTAATACTTCAAATATTATCCTTCTACACATGTATTGATAGGGCTTCTTTTGAGATCCCTGCCACAGAGAGCTCCAAGATAATTGCATACAACATAATAAGTGAAAACCCAAAAGAGGAAGCAACTAATTCTGCCTGGAAAAGTCAGGCAACGCTTCACTGAGGAAGTGAGGATAATTGAAAGAGGATTCCATTAGACATATTCCTCCTCAGCTCCTGCACCACATATGTTACGAGAAAGAACACCAAACTAAACTGAATGTGAACCTGGACTCGGGGTGTCCAGAAAGACTCCACCAGAACGGATAGTAGTGTTTTCCTTCATATTTCCATTTGGAACTCTAAAACTGAGGTGAACAGTCTAGAGGGGCGTCCTCCCCTGTGTTGGGAGCTGTACCTGGACTGGAGCAAAGTTGGAGCAGGTGTCAGGGCAGGTGGCAGCATGATGTCCCCAGTCCTACCTGGGCAAGTAAACAGCTCTGGTCTTCGTTTGTGCCAGCGTGTGGAACTGCTGAACTGGAGGCCCTATTAAAAGCTTAACCTGGGGGCACCCGGGTGGCTGAGTACGTTGAGCGTCTGACTCTTGATTTCGGCTCAGGTCATGATCTCACGGTTTGTGAGTTCGGGCCTCATGTCGGGCTCTCCGCTGACAGTGAGGATCCTGCTTGGGATTCTCTGTCTCCCTCTCTCTGCCCCCTCTGCCACTGGTACTCTATCACTCTCTCTCAAAATAAATAAATAAGCATTAAAAAAAAAATAAAAGCTTACCCTGTTGCAGACCTAATCCTTATTTTAAGAGACAGCCTCCAACTAAAGTGAAATGGGTGAAGTTTTTCCACACAGGCTGTACTGTTTGTCTGCTTCCTGGCAGGAGCATTTTAGCTCCCTTGCCCAGACACCCAAAACTTACTTTTCTTTGATATTCCACACAGTTCTTACCCTCCCTAGACATTCTTCACATCTCAAAATCTTGTCTTCTTCACCTTCCTACTTTAACCATCAGAACTTACATTCTCTTAGTGAACAGTTTCAATATATTAATCCCAAAAGAATACAAGTTACACACAAGTTCACATATTTTTACTTATTTATTTTTTTTAATTTATTTATTTTTGAGAGAGACAGCATGAGCGTAAAAGGGGGAGAGAGAGAGAGAAGGAGAGAGAGACTCCCAAGCAGACTCCGCACTATCAGCACAGAGCCCGAAGCGGGGCTTGAACTCACAAAACTGCGAGATGATCTGAGCCAACGCCAAGAGTCGGACGCTTAAGCTACTGAGCCACGCAGGGGCCTCTCACAGACATACTTTTAAATTAAATCATATTAACATATAAATTCTTGCTGGCATTTTAATGTTTTAACTCCCTAGGGGTATTCATTTACTATGACTACAGCACCTTGCTAAAATTGTATTGCTATGGGGTAAAAGTCTCCCCCTGTAAGGAACCTCAGGCATTCTTAATAGTCATGGATGAGATTTGTAGACAATGGATTGTCCTTCTTATCCCTAAAATCATAGTACAGGGGCAGCAGCCTCTCTCCTTGCTTAGAACCTAGACTCCTCGAGGGTTGAGCCTCCTGTTCTCATTAATCATCCTTGTATCCCAGGGCCTTCTACAAGTTCTGTCTGGCACACGAGGTTTCTCAGTCCTCCTTTATGGAATAAATCACCAACTTCCGACAAGGATATTCTGATCTTCAGGCCAAAAACCTATACTAGATAAGAGATTTTATTGTTGTTTTGCGTTTTTATACTTTAAATAATACACTATAAAAAAATAATACCAATTAAGCAGTCCTAGAACCATATCATGGTGTTTTGTAACAGAACATTTTGAACATAAAACTGGTATGCCTGACATGCTTCCTAAGGTAACTGACATTCACGTAAAGAAAAGACCCTTTGTAACTTCATGGTGGACGTTACATTGCGAACCCAATTTCCAGATGAAAACAGTAAGAAGCATTTATTAGGTATCTGTCCTATGAATGCAACAAAGATATTAAACCACTAATTTCTTTCTTTGACCTAAAGGGATAAAATTTTAATTCATTTTGATACTTCCCAAGTCTAAAATGTACTAACTACATTAGCTTTTAAGCTTAAATAACTGTCAAAAAGTATTAAAAGTATAAGAATATAAAGCAAAATTGGAATAAATACCGAAGACAATCTTTGCAATAAAATGAAAAATTAATTATTTAATTCTGCTCCTCAAATACACACGGCTCTCTAGAATATAGACGGACTTTTTTAAAGTAGTGTCAAAAATAGTGTCATGGTGAATTATGAACAGTAGTGAATCGTTGGGTAAGTTCTCATTTAGAAAGAGAGATTTCCATAAAATTTGAGTCTAAAACAGAAGGAACCAGTCTTTTTTTTTTATGTTTACCTTTTTAAAAGGTTACTTTTATTTTAGAATGTCGTATGGAAAATTCAACTTTCAGTGCCATTCTAATCCATGAAAATGGATGAAATATGTAGTCAGAAAAAAATTATTTCACATACCAGTCAATGTATTTCTGTAATCCTCCCAGAAAAGATCATTATCAAACAGACCACTTCTTGCAAAAATGCCTTCTCTGTCTGATCTCTTACTTAGCACTTTATTCTCTGCTTCTCAAGACTGAACCAGGCACAGAAATTCTTAGCACCGGCAGCCCACAAACACTGTTGACGTTGTGCTGAGGGAGAAATATTTCCTTGCACTCCAGGCCCACTCTTCACCATGGAGAAGCACCTGGTGCCAGCTCCGAGAATCCAGGGCTATCCTCCCTCCACGTCCACCCATATGTCTGTTTGATCTTCATTATTTTTGACAGCTTTCCCACCTGTTGTGTGGTTCTGGGTTCTTGATGTCTTACTGTTGTGGAAGATGATGTGTGCTCTCCATCTCTAGCTCTCCTTGTTGCTTCTGGGTAACGAAGAAGAGGAGGAGAGAGATGACCGTTTATTGTCCTGATTTCAGTTGTAATTATTGTAAGAAGATGATTTGGTATGATGTTATAATTGCCCTGGAAAGGAATGATGAGCATGTGAACTACATGAAGGAAAGAAAGACAATATTAGTAATGATAATGAGAGGTCCGTTCAGGGATTGATTGTTGATGTGAAGGTGACTGGGTTCATTGTGGCTTGGGTGACTGGATTAAAAGTGACTTTTTTTTTTTTTTTTTTTTTTTTTGAGAGAGAGAGAGCAGAGGAGGGCCAGAGGGAGAGAGAAACAGAGAGAGACAGACAGACAGACAGAGAATCTTAAGCAGGTTCATGCTCAGCGCGGAGCCCCCCACGGGGCTCAATCTCACAACCGTGAGATCATGACTTGAGTCGAAATCGAGTCCAAATCTCAACTGACTGAGCCACCTAGGCACCTCTAAAGGTGACATTTGACAAGATTAGGGACACAATCCTGAGAAGAAAATTTCAGTTATGGACATGTGTGTCTTTATCCACAAGCAGAAATTTTACTTTAAATCCTATTTGTAACTGTGTTGTAAATAAGGACTACCATTTATTGAATGCTTATTATTCTATTTGCATGTGTAACATATTTGACACTTTATATGCCTCTATGTGTAATTATCAAGGTAAATATTTGAGGCTCAACAATGGTATGTTCCACTTACAATCAATAACTGATTATAAAGCGTAGTAAACTTTATTTTTTGCCCACTTACAGTGGCTATTAAACTTACTAGAATATTCTTAAATTCCAAGTTCTATAAATGAAAAATAAAACAATGATGGTTATAATAATCATGATAACAATAACAACAACAACAACAATAATAATAATGATAATAATAACAACAGCTATCCTTTAGTATGCATTTTCTGCTTGCCAGGCATTGTAAATTGTCTCATACACATCATCTCACTTAATCCCCTCAACAGCCTTTTGAAGTGAGTGTTATTAGCCAGACTGTTACAGATGAAGACATTAAATCTCAGAGTGGTTTGGTAGCTTGCCCCAGATTACAACTACTAAACACCAAAATTAGGATTTTAACTCTCTTTCCATTAGGTTATATTGTCCATGTAAGCATTTTGACTTCATTTCTTCTGACAAAACTCACCTTTAGAACTATACTCATAAATGAATTGGTTATTATGAGCTTTCGAGAAGCATCTTCTTTCCTTCTTTTGGGTTTACATATGCTTCTAAAGCACACTATTGAGTGAAAATGATCTTTCACCGAATACACTATATACCATAGTTGACTGCTCTTTATTATTCATTCTTTACCAGAAATCATTTGTTCTGATACCCACTAACCGTAAGTATTTTTAATTAATGAAGACTTTGGTTCATGAGACTTCCCATTCTGGAGTACCTTTCTTGAGCAATATAGTTACTTTATTACAATATTCAGAATCTTTTATTCTTTTTCATATGAATAATTAGTGTACCTTTGGTACCTAATGTGAGTAGTTCTTAATAACTTTAAATCATAAGCAACAAAAGACTAGAGTAACGAGGTTTGGGGCTGAACTTTTTTTCTTTTATGACATTGTAAAAGGGACTAAGTAGAAAAATACAGATTAATTCCATTTATAAGAATGTAAGAAAAAGGAGGAGACACATAATTAATCCTGTTTATAAAATGAAAAAACGCAACATATGTAGCAACAAGAACACATCATTTTGAGCAGGTCTTTCTAGAACAGACATTCCATATTGTGTTCCTACTTTCCCACAGTCATTGCCATGACAATCTGGTGCGCTTAGCAGTCGCTGCTGAGTAAGGGAGACTGTCTCTTCTAGGGGATCTCTGTGTCAGCCAAAAAACACAGCAGTCTTCTGTGGGTCTAGAAACAAGACATAATATATGAAATGGACAGAAATTTTGCATTTTTCTCCATTTTTGCACTTTTTCCAATCCCTCCCATTGGAGGGATTTCTTATGAATCACTGTCCATTTTTATTTTTAACACCTTTTAAATCAGAATGAGGTTTAGGAGTGGATTTTTCTCTTCAAGTTAAGATTCTTTCCCACTGATTGAAGACCTTGTCATTTCTAGATGTGACAAAATGTCCACAACTGAATATGAAAACCTGTTATTAAGAATTGAAATCCATTTCGATGAAAGACATCTAATAATGCAGACCATGTTTAATTCTCCATTAAAAAAAAAAAACATGATCCTTCATGTCATTTAATAGACCTATCCTAGCATAGTTTTAAAAATATAACTGTCTCTATTCGGCCATGACAGAACCATCATTCATTCATTTCAAAGTCATATTTTGAGTACCTGCCAACTTCTGAGTCAAAGAGTTTCTCTGATGTTGTGGGACTTCCAGACTAATTATTATAAGGGGACAGCATACAAATAATTATGAAATAACGTAAAATAGCACTTCATGAAATCATCATCAGTTTGTATGAATGTTGGTATTGGAGTGATTCAGAGTGAGATGGGGTGTCATAGGGGTGACTACTAGTAACAATAAATTTCAAGTCAGTGAGAGAGACAATGGACAAGGAGCGGCAGAGAGAGGGAGAGAACATGGTCCATTCTCAAAAACTGCAGGCACAAGAGCTGTGGATTGTGAACAACAGAGACAAAGGGAGAAGATGAAAATGAATATGAATACCAGTGCTGGGGCGCCTGGGTGGCTCAGTCGGTTGAGCTTCCGGCATCGGCTCAGGTCATGATCTCCCAGTTTGTGGGTTCGAGCCCTGCATCGGGCTCTGTGCTGACAGCTCAGAGCCTGGAGCCTGCTTCAGATTCTGTGTCTCCCTCTCTCTCTGCCCCTCCCCCGCTCATGCTCTGTCTCTGTCTCTCTCTCTCTCTCCTTCAAAAATAAATAAAAACATAAAAAAAATTTTTTAAATGAATACCAGTGCTTATTTGGGATAATAGCAAGGGTAAATGGTTGATGGAAGTATCTAAATGTTGGAGGGCAGCTTAATTTCAATTTAATGGCTTTTAGTTACTGTAGAGAAGAGATAGCTAAGGAAAATCATGTTGAAGAGGATAATTGAACAATGTTTTGGAAGCTGAATTGGCAGAGGGGGAGAGGGTCTGAAGCTCAGTGGTGGTATAAAGGTACGAAGTGATAACATTGTACTTTAAAAATGGAAATTATCGGGGCGCCTGGGTGGCTCAGTCATCCGGCTTTGGTTCAGGTCATGATCTCACAGTTCATGGGTTCGAGCCCCGCATCGGGCTCTGTGCTGACAGCTTGGAGCCTGGAACCTGCTTCAGATTCTGTGTCTCCTCTCTCTGTTCCTCCCCTGCTCATGCTCTGTCTCTCTCTCTCTCTCTCTCTCTCTCTCTCTCAAAAATAAATAAAGATTAAAAAAATTTTTTAAGAAAAAAGTGGAAATGATCAAACAACTCTTAAATTATTTGTATAGGAAAAAATGGCAAAGTTGATAATAAGTTGATTGGCAGGACAAGTTTGGAAGCAGCTTCCTTGCATTCAATAATGTGTCAGGCTTGAGATCCTGGAATACTGGAAGAATAAGGACATACCGATACTAGAAAGGAGCTTGGTCATTAATGCTGTTTGGCAGGGCAGTGTTTAGTTTTTAAGTATTATAGATGAGTTGTCATCGGAAGGGCCAAGTGAAGATTCTGACTATCCACCTGATTATATAAATGGTAAAATCATAATCTACAGTAGATGGGAATAAGAAGATTAGATTCACAAGAGATGATCTAGATTTAGAGTCAATTTTGAGTAATAACTTTTTACATTGTATGCCCGGCCTTGTTCTAGACGTGGGGAATATTGGGTAAACAAAGGCATGAGTTCTGCCCTTGTGGAACTTGCAACATAGCAGAAGGTAAAGCAGGTGAAACTTTGAAACTAGGATAGTTCCAGAAGTACAGCGAACATTGTCGGAAGGGGGGAAAGGGCCCTGGTTAGAGATGTGGGATGGCTGCATTTGTAGGACAAGAGGAAAAACAAGAAAGAATTAAGGATTCTACAAAAGAGAAATTTGAATGTTATAAAAAGTGCTAGATGTCACTTTTAGTATTAGTTGAAACACCAAAAAATAGGAAACAAGTGTCCATTAAGAGAAGAATTTACTTAAAATTATGAAATACGAGGTAAACATTTTGAAATTAAGTATCTATATGCACTGATGGAGATCCATGTCTATCATGTAGCTAGTGAAAATGGAAAGTGCAGAATGACTGGTACTGTTCTCATGTTTATAAAACGAGGAAGGTATATTTACAAACACACACACACAAATGTATGTGTTTGCGTCTGCCTAGAACTAGGTCAGGAACCCTACGCACCAAACACCTGTAAAGTAGTGGTTACACCCAAAGAGTAAAATCAGGAAGAGTAAGGAATAGGGGCTTTCAGTGGAGGCACCATATATTTCTGAATTATTTGTATTTTATTACAATGAGCATGTTTTTTTTTAATTGAAATAGGTAGTAAAATCATTGTAGAGTCACATGCAGTTGCAAGAAATTATTAAGAGTCACCTCCTGGAATGCCAATGCTCCAAATGTTGGCTCTTCTGTTGTCCAATAGGTCTCTGAGCTTCAGTTCTTTTTTATGTTCTTTTTTAAAAAAAAATGTGGTCTATTTTCTTGTGAAAGTTCACACTGAGTAAATTCGATTTATCTCAAGATCACGGATTCTGTTCCCTGAAATACTTTTTCTACTAATGAGCCCAGCCAGTGAGGCATTGTTTGTTGTTGTTGTTATTATTATTATTATTATTATTATTGTTAATTATACTTTCAGCACTATTATTTCCATCTCACCGACGCTGAGATTCAGCTTAATTTTTTTTTTCTAATGTTCATTTATTTTTGGGAAAGAGAGACAGTGTGAGCAGGGGAGAGACAGAGAGAGAGAGAGAGGGAGAGAGAGGATCCCAAGCAGACTTCTCATTGTCAGTGCAAAGCCCAGCGTGGGACTCAAACCCACAGACCGTGAGATCATGACCTGAGCCAAAGTTAGACACTCAACCAACTGAGCGACCGAGGCACCCCTGAGATTGAGCCCTTTAAAATCTGACTGGAAGCTTCCTGACAGGGTAAAATAGGGAACAAGAATAATGTATTTTCCTATATGAGAGGTAGAAACACAGTTCTCAGGGACATCAGAGAGTTTCCTAGACTGAACCCTGGAAGAAGTCTCTAACTATAGGAGGTGGACTGATGGGGTAGTTCTCAGGGTAACTAGCAAGCAGTTTTGAATGTGTCCCTACATGTCTTAGAAATGTTATAATTCAAAAGAAAATATAAATGATTAGTCAGTTTCAAATTACAGCCCCAGTCACCACATTTCACAAGGAGCAACTTTATTATAGAGGGAAATAGGAAGTCTTAGTGATGAACTGGGGAAAGAGTTTAGTTCCATAGAACCTCCCAGGTCTACGGGGAAGAAGTAATTACGTACATCATGATGGTTTAAAAGTATGTGGCTCATACAGGTAAGTGTCTGACTCTTGATTTCGGCTCAGGTCATGTGCTGCGCTGACAGTGCTGGGCCTGCTTGGGATCCTCTCTCTCCCTCTCTTTCTGCCCCCCTCCCCTCTCTTTAAATAAGTAAATAAACTTCAAAAAAGAAGTATGTGTAATAAGTGGATGCCACTTAAGTAACATCCCCAAAATGGGGAAGACCCACTTCATCTTAATTAAGGTTTTTCACGGCCTGCCAGTTCTTTGAGGCATGGGTATCTGCAGGCTTCCTGGCCAAAGTTGCAGAGAAGGAGAGCTTATTGATGAATTAGGTAGCTGAGTGAAATTATTGTATACAGTATCCAGGAAGAGAGGAAATCACTGTTGAAGAGAAACAACCTGGGGGCTGTATGTTTTTAGCAATGGGGAGATTTTAAAGGTAATCCTGTTGTGGGACCTAATGGCAAGGAAATGATTTGTTTTCACTGGATGGCCATCTGGATGGAATGGGTGGGAAGATTTAATTGGGGAGAGGGTCATTGGGTTGTAGTCTAAATACACTATTTGGAAAACCAGCAAGGATCATTTCTAAGAAAGCAGAGTGGTCACTGCTGTCAATCGTAAGAGCAAAAACATGGGAAGCTTGAGAATGAATGGAGCAGGGGTGGGACTTGGTATTGTTAAAGGACAGTTTCAGCCAAGAGAGTGCAGAGATGGGAGCAGAGTTGTAGGGGAAGCACAGGAAGGAGGAAAGACAGACATAGCTCATGTTCTAAGATGAGATGACCTGTGAAAAGTCACCTAGAAATAGTACATTATTGGAACTTTTATTGTCAATAAATGTTATCGGGTAGGAGGGGTCACTTAAAAATGCAAAGACATGAGTGAAGAATTGTAGAGAAGGGAATAGAATCAGAGGCTTTAGGAAGGAAATTGGATGCAAGAACACAGGTGTCTCAACAAGAAGCTAGTGGAAGATCTACAGCTCTAATGGACTTTGGATTTTGAAAGACAGACAGCTCTCCCTCTGCTATTAAAAGGAAAGATGAGAATATGAATGTGCAGATGGCATGAAACCCTGATATGCATAAATTAGAATTTTATTTTTCTATAACTTAATTTCTGTGCAGTAGCCCATTGCACTAGGGTGCCAGAAAGCTCGAGTAGTTCAAGATCCTGTCTTCCATTTTCCTGGTCCCCCTTCCTCACAGGCCACAGCTGAGGGATCCCTTGCTTCTGTCTGTCTGCCAGCTGCTCTGTGATTCTTCCATGACATTCACAGGAACCATGGTTCCACCCTCCTGCCTACCACAGCTCGGGAATCTCTCACACGCGTCCCCAGTGCTGTCCGCCTAGATACACGCACTCAGACATTCACTGTCTGCAGCCGTGCTTCCCCCTCAAGGTTCTAAACCAGGAAGTGTAGTGCGCGGTTTCTGCGACTTTCAAAGTGCTTTCCCCTCACCTCTCCTCCACCAGTCCTTCGTGTTTCTTATCTGGAGGTGAAACGGCGACACAGGGTGGAAGGGTGTTTGCTACACTCATGTGGCATTTGGCTTAAATACTTGCTCCTGTCTGAAGTCCTTGCCATTTCTACGTGCATTTTTGCTCCTGTAATCAACCGAGAGGATCACCCCCTTTTTTGTGTGTGAGTGCTGGAGGCCCCCACGCCGGGCCCATGCTTTTTCTGAAGCAATGGACATAAAATATCTTAGCATCTCGAGTGTGCTGGGGAGGAGAGGAGATGGAATAAATTGATTAACATCTCTTAAATATTAAAATACTACAAATACGAAAGAGAAGAGAATGAGAGCTTATTGTATATCTCCAGGGTGCCAGGCATTTCTTCATTCCAAACAACCAATTTTTTTTTAATGTGGGTATTATTGGTATCCCATTTTAAGGATGAATAAACTGAGGTTGTATGAGGGTATGAACATACCTGCAGTCATACTGCCGGTCAGTGGCAGAGCCACTTTTCTCTGCAGTGCACATTTCACTCTTCCTCTAAAAGTCAAGTTGAAGGACAGAATGCAGTATGAGCGGTATTCAGAGAGAGCCACAGTGGATACTCTTGGTCTTGGTCAGCCATGGTGGGGAGGTCTGGTGGAGTTAGAGAGCAGCACTAGTAACATCTGAGAGAGACAGAGAGAGAAGTCAAGAAGTTGGTGGCTAAAAGTATTGGTTGGATCCTATTTGAAGCAGCATTGGAGAAGCAGAAGCAGCACATGCGGAGGGAAACTAGAACTGATTATTGGTACGTCAGGCGTATGGAGGGGAACAAAAAGTTTATGGCCCTAGAAAGGACAGCAGAAAAGTAAATGGTCGTGACAACTAACACAGGGTAATAAATGGAAGCTTTATGTTTTTGAACAAGGAACATGTCACTGAATTTGGAAATAAAGCAGTACATGATGATGAGGAAGTAGAGACAGAGGTTAGTAGAGTATCAGAAAGGGAAAGAAGTTAGAGACCATGGTGTTAGAGAGATCATAATTTTATATTACTTCCACATATTCTGATTGCCATCTTTTATCCAATGGGTTCTAACCTCAAGTCACTAGAATCCAAGGTATTCCCAGGGCTTGATGGTCTGGAAACAAAACCACAGACTGAAGGTGCTAACTCTTTTTCTCTCATTATATGTAGGAAGAAAGAAATAAAAGAAATAAAGAATCAAAGACTATCTGTATAGAAAGAGAATGACTTTCAGTTGATGAGACATGATTTCAAATGCAGACTCAGTGTCTTCTGTGTGATCTTAAATGGAGGAATAATTGCGTTTGACGACTTGTTGAGAGGCTTAACTAAGGTTGTGATCAGGTGCCTGGCATGGGATCCTGAGCATGACAGGAGCTCTACAAATGTCCCTCATTTTTTCCATACTTTCATTTATTCAACACATATTTTCTCAGCAGCTCATTTTGTGCCACAGATAATGTAGTAGTCAGCATAGGCCACACTATGCTGCAGTAACGAACATCCCTCCCCATCTCACTAAGTTTACTTATCTCACTAACTCTGCACCTTTAGGTGGCTTTGCCTCCATGTGGCAGTCCAGACTGCTTTATTCTTACCCTAATGATCTCAACACAAGACCTCCTCAAGGATCACTGCACCCGAGAAAGTGCTATCCAGAACTGCTCTTAGATACTTCTACCCAGAAGTGACACAAATCAGCTTGCAACCCATTGACCAGAACTAGGTCTCTGGCCTCCCCTCCTGGGAGGGGTTGAGCGCAGAGTCTTCTGTGTGCCCAGAGGAGAAAAGAACTGGATGTTGATGAACATAAGTAAAGTCTACCACTACTTGGCAAGGCACTGGGTACTTATAGTGAACAAAACAGACATTACTTATCTTTCCCTCATGGAGCTCTCAGTCCAGAGTGACATGCTGCTGGGAAACAATAGTGTGGGTAAAGAGCCAGTTTTCTGCCCAGGCAATACAAGGAACTAGATCAAAGAGATTGCATTCCATAAGTATAAAGTTATGTGGGAAAATAGGAAAGGGTAACAGTTTAGTGTAAGTGACAAGTATGGAGAACTTAGAAATCCTCAATAAATATTTACTGAACGAATGTTAAATGAGGAATAAGAAGAAATTTAGCTCCACAAAACTAAACGGGAAAGGCAACAGAGAGAGAACAGATATAGGAAGAAAAAACACATGGAAACAGTTTATGCTTTTCAAATGTTCTGAATAATATTTGGGAATAAAAGCTGTTCTTGCTATATCTGCTGCTTCCAGTAAGCCTGAAATATTTCCGTGCTGGTCGCTTCTGCCATAGTTGGGCTGCTGAGAAACTCGTTCCAGCCAGACTGTTTCATTCTTACCTATTCAAGAGTGTGGGGGATTGTGGGAAGCTTGGACTTTGACTCATCTTCGAGAATGTTTTATGATCAATCAAGTTTGCTCGACGGGCAGCTGTCAGATGTAGAGGTGTCACAAGAAATGAGGAATCAAGCTACTATAAATACTGAAAATGGTATAAAGTTAGGCAAAAATCCTATGAATGCAATTTTATGGCAGAATGTTAGAAAGGGGTAGTTCCTTAAAAGCATTAAAAACTATTTATACTTAAAACTCTATATTAAACAGTAGAAAACATTAAAAAAAAAAAAAGAAACATCTATAGCACAACCCCTCAAGGATAAACCATGGATGACCCATTGGATATTTGGAATGTGTTCCTCACTCAGCAAAACATATTGAGTCCGGCCACTGACTGCCATTCATGCCTTAATATATGGCTGTGGTGAAATATCTGTGCACAACATCTTTTTTTTAATATTTATTTATTTTTGGGAGAGAGAGAGACAGAGTGCAAGCGGGGGAGGGGCAGAGAGAGAGGGTGACAAAGAATCAGAAGCAGGCTCCAGGCTCTGAGCTGTCAGCACAGAGCCCCATGTGGGACTTGAACTCATGAACCGTGAGATCGTGACCTGAGCCGAAGTTGGACGCTTAACTGACAGCCACCCAGGCGCCCCTGTGCACAACATCTTTAACGATCGTCTGAATGTTAAGAAATCACCCATTTTTCTAAGAAGAAAACTGAGAAAAATTTTTAGCAAAATTGACTATGTCACTTTGAGGGACGTAAATGAAATAAAGTATCTACTTATATGTAATCTATTAATTTAGACATAAATAGTACTTTAAACCACATACCATGATATAAAATAATTTTAGAAGTATTGCTCTTTTCCCACCCTTAAATTTCATGAAGCAGTTTTAGCCCAACTCCCCCTCCCATGCATTCTTGACATCAGTATGGTGGGTGCCATCTTTTCAGGAAGCTGGCATGTTTCCAGCACGTGTCATCTGGAACCCCGTCTAAGCTGCTTGGGGTGCAAGACTTGGGAAACTGTCATCACTGGAAATCTTTTCCTCAGCTCTAAAAACCCACTTAGTACTCACAATCTCTGATAACCACTTATTCTATTACTTTTTTCAGTGATCTTTAAAATGCTTGTTTTAAGCAACACCCAACACTTTGAACTGTTAGGTCATGCCTCTCAAAACAATTACTAAGTTAGTAGTAATATATGCCTTTGCTTCTGTTTTTACCAGTTTCGTCAAGTGAATGACTGCTAACACCATCCAAAACTCTCACCAGTAGGCATTGTTTCAGGTTAATGCAACTTCCCTAAACAGTACTTTATTCAAAATAAAGTAACTGAGGGGGTGCCCAGTATCATGAGAGACATTAGAAGGACTTTAGTATAAAATGCCTCTTTTCCTGAGGGATAATTTTGGGGAAGAAAAATCTCACTTTACATTCGTCCATATATTATACTTTAAACAAGAGAGGGATTCATACAAATCTCTTTTGTGTTCTTATGCAAAGTGACTGTTGAATATGAAAGCTATTGTCCACCTATAAAAATATCTAAAGAAATGGGTCAGCTGCCTTATTTTTCATTTAAATAAATTGAATGAAAATATTTTTAAAAATCAAAAGGAAGCAGTAGGATTGTAATTCATTTATCTCTTATAGCAACACTGAAAATATAGGTCCATAAACCCTGCTGCCTTGAAAATACTCGTATTGCAATCTTTTCATATTGGGGGAAAGCTTCTCCCCAATTAAACCTCCTCCCAGCCCCAAACCACATCTATTTTAAGTTTAATACAAAACAAATAAACAAGCAAAACAGCAGGAAATATTTAGAATAAATATTCTCTTTAGGATCTGTAGCCCAAATTTTTGAAACTCAGAATGAAAAATTTAGGCAACAGAGTGGCTAGATTTCCCTACAGTCTTCCTCTCTCTTTAAGATATATTACGTTATGTTATTTCCATTCTTTTCATCTAAGTATTTCCAAGAGAATCAGACTAAAAGAACATATTACAGATTAGGTGGCAGCTTTTTGATTGATATGGTTGAAGACAGCATATGGTGTATTCTTACTTTCAAACTCTTTTGAGTCTTTGTTCTTGCCCACAGCATATACAGTATATATGAGAACTATCCAGAAACTTCCCAGTGGCACATGTATGTAATATGCATCATTTTAAAAAGCGATGAACATTTTGCCATTGCATTCTTTATTATTTGAAGTAACTCAAAACAAGAGATACAGAGCTTGAAATAAGTTGTTACAGAACTCAAATTCTATAAGCTCTTATAATTCCATAAAATTATAAATGCTGTTTTAAAATGTTAATCAGAAGATGCATTTGTTTTAATTCTTGATACTGAAAATATTGACTGAATTGTGAATTAACACATTTAGGGTTGCAGATGTCATTTTTCATGAGATTTCCTGAATGATGTAATTTTCATATTTCATATAGCAGTTTGATCAATTTACAGATTTATTTTACATAATTAGTTGGTAAATGAGAAATTCAATTGCTGATATATAACTATTTCTCTGCAATATAAAAAAATAAATTAAAATTCTGACTTATAAATAAAAAACAAATATTTTGAAGACATCTGGTCCACATCTGTCTGAAATAAGATAATTTAAAACAGTGCAATTAAATGTAAGAAATACTGAAACATTCACACCTTAGAATGTAAAAAATAACTCATTTCATTTTAATGTGATTTCTTGAACTGATGAATTTTTTTTTTATTTTAGTGTCCTTTAGCCCCTCATTCTGTCATTATAAAGAAGACTGACAAGCTAAACAAACAAAAATAATCCATGTTTTTCAAAGCCTCTACTAAATGAAAGAATTATCTTTATTACTATTCTTTTATGAGTTGACTAACCTCCACTCCTGAGTTAATACTCAGCGGACTTAGACTCAGGCCTACCCCCTTTTGATGTATTTATAATTCTCCATTCAATTATTTAAAATGAGAGATTAGTGAGAGAGTCTGTAATCTCGCTCCCTAAATTGTGCGTTCCTTGTGGGCACAAAGGGACTGAGTAAATGTGAGAGGAAGGTATTCAGACCCATGAAAATGAAAAACATCTTTGGTACGTTCTCATGATCAGTAGAGAATCGTCCTTTGAAGACTGGTCTTTTCTTTTGTTCAAAACCCATGTTAAGTGGAAAATTAACCATTTTAGGAGAAAGGAAAATACACTAGACTTTCTATAGTCTAACCAAAAAAAATGTGAAAAACAAGATAGATTTCTCCTTTCATAAAAGGCTGCAGAGCCTTAAGATTTCAATAGAACTGGGTTTTGATTCATGAGAGAGAAGTTACGTTCATGAAATCACTCAATGCCGATGCTACAATTTAAGGTTATAGGGGAAAATCTCTGCATGGATGTCAGAAGCTCCCTTAACTGGCAATAGACCACGAAAGGAATTGATACTGTGAGAAGTGAAAACATCGTTCCTGACGCATACCCTAAGGTTTCACAAGTTATATTTTGTGTGTTTATTTCCAGGGAACATGATAAAGATCCAGAGAGTTTTTTTAAGGTATTAATGCACCTTAAGGACTTAGGACTCAATTTCCATGTGTCTGTCCTTGGAGAAACCTTCACAGATGTCCCAGGTATCTCTTTTGAATTTTCTAATGTGTAATTTTATAGATGACATAAGCTCTACAACTGAAGTATTAATTTCCATGTTTCCCTTTGTCAGAATAATCAAGATGAGCACTGTTAACCAAAAGATTATACGATGGCATTAAAGTGTGATTCAATTAAAAAAATACTTAAGTAAGCATTCTTTGATTTAAGTTGAGAACGTGAAGTCATCTCTTTTATCAAATATAGTTTATACAATGTAACTTGATGTAAATAAAATATATTGCTTTAGGCATCTTAACACTTAAGGAAAGCGGGAATTTGTAATTGGATGTACAACCTCTCACCCCTGGGGTCACTGGTTTGAATCCTCCTCACGTTGGTAATAGCCGAAATACATTACCATCTGTTGAGGTGGACTGTGTGAAGCATTTTGGCATCAGGCTTGTAATGTGGAGTAGCCCACAGTCCACATCCTAGTTGTCATTGGCCCGTGCCTTGCTTACTGAGTTGAGAAAACAAACGAAACTCTGAAGCTGATAGCAGCAGGCCTTCTCATCCCTAATGCCACATGGAGCCTTTTCAGAACCATTTCCTTCACCTTCATCCTCAGTGGGCATGTTCGGGTCAGTGAGATGAGCATTCTGACCCCTTTCATAAGCACTTAATTGCTCGTATTATTTTAATTGAGGAATAATTGACATACGATATTATATTACTTATGGTATTATACTGGTACAATAGTGATCTGACATTTGTATACATTGTGGAAATAGACACTACTGTAAATCTAGTTAGAATCTGTCACCTTCCCAAATTAACGCAATATCATTGAGTATATTCTCCATGTTGTACATTACATCCCTATGACTTACTTATTTTGTGACTGCAACTTTATACCTCTTAATCTCCTTCATCCATATCCTCCCCCAACCCACGTCCCCTCTGGCAACCACCAAACGGTTCTCTGTATCTAGGAGTCTGGGCAGGGGTGGGGAGGTTGTTTTGTTTGTTTTGTTTTTTAGATGACACATATAAGTGAAATCACACAATATTTGTCTTTCTCTGACTTACTTCGGTTACCATAATACCTTCAAGGTCTACCATGTTGCAGATATCAAGATCTCATTTTTTATGGCTGACTTGTATTCCACTGTGAGAGGGGTGTGTGTGTGTGTGTGTGTGTGTGTGTGTGTGTGTGCATGTGTGCATGTGTGTACGTGTACCAAGTCTTCTTTATCCATCCATCCGTCAGTGGACATTTAGTTTATTTCCATATCTTGGTTATTGTACATAATGCCACAATGAACATAGGGATGCATACATCTTTCCAAATTAGGATTTTTGTTTTCTTTGGATAAATACCCTGCTGGATCATATGGTAGCTCTATCTTTAATTTTTTTGAGGAACCTCCATACTGTTTTCCATAGTGGCTGCACCAACTTACATTCCCACTAATAGTATATGAGTGTTCTCTTTTCTCCACATCCTTGCCAACATTTGTTATTTCTTGTCTTTCTGATAATAGCCATTTTGATAGGTATAAGGAGATATCTCATTATGCTCTTTATTTGCATTACCCTGATGCCTAGTGATGTTGAGCATCTTTTTCATGTGTCTGTTTGTCATCTGTATGGAAAAATGTCTATTCCGATTTTCTGTCTTTTTTTAATCATATTTTTGGGTTCTTTTTTTGTCATTGAGCAGAGTTCTTTGTATATTTTCAGTATTAACCCCTTATTGGATATATGATTTGCAGTTATCTTCTCACATTCATTGGTTGCCATTCCATTATGTTAATGGCTTCCTAAGCTGTGGAGAAGCTTTTTAGTTTGATGTAGTCCCATTTGTTTATGTTTGTTTTTGGAGTCAGCGCCAAAAAAAAATCACTAAGGCCAACATCAAGGAGCTTACTGCCCATGTTTTCATCTAGGAGTTTTATAGCTTCAGGTCTTACACTTGAGACTTTAATCCATATTGACTTAATTAATATTTATAGTGTTCTAAGATGGTGCTCCAGTGTTATTCTGGACAGGTAGCTGTCCAGTTTTCCCAACACCATTTGCTGAAAAGTCTTTCCCTAGAATACTCTGTATGCTGTTCTATTGATCTGTGTATTTGTTTTAATGCTGATACCATACTGTTTTGATGACTATAGCTTTGTAGTGTAGTTTGAAATCAGGGAGCCTGATCCTTCTAGCTTTATTCTTTCTCAAGATTGTTTTGGCTCTTCATGTGCTTTTGTGGTTTCATACAAATTTTCTAATTATTTGCTCTAGTTCTATGAAAAATGTCACTGGAATTTTGATAGGAGTTTCAGTGAATCTGTAGGTTTCTTTGGATAGTAGGGGCATTTTAACAATGTTAATTCTTCCAATCCATGAGCATAGAATATGTTTCCATTTATTTGTGTCTTCTTCAATTTTTTTTCACCAATGTTTCCTAGTTTTCATTTTCTCAGTCTTTCATCTTCTTGGTTAAATTTCCTCCTAGATATTTTATTCCTTTTGATGTGATTGTAAATGGAATGGTTTTTCTTGAATTCTATTTCTGATAGCTTGTTATTAGTGTGTAAAAATGCAACAGGTTTTTGTATATCAATTTTGTATCCAGCATCTTCAGTGAATTAGTTGATTAATTCCAACAGTTTTTGGTAGACTCTTTAGAGTTTTCTGTATATACTATCCTGCCATTTGCAAATAGGGGCAGTTTTACTTCTTTCTGTCCAATTTGTATGCTTTTTATTCCTTTTTCTTACCTAATTGCAGTGCCTAGGACTTCTAGTACGATATTGAATAAAAGTGACTAGAGTGGGCCTCCTTGTCTTGATTCTGATGTTAGAGGAAAAGCTTTCTACGTTTTAGCTTTTCACTGGTGAGTATGATGTTAGCTGTGTGCTTGTCATATATAGTTTCTATTATGTTCAGATGTATTTCCTCTCTACCCACTTTGCTGAGAGTTTTCATACATGGATATTGAATTTTGTCAAGTGCTTTTTCTACATTTATTAAGGTGATCGTATGATTTTTATTTTTCATTTTGTTAATGTGGCATATTACATTGATTGGTTTGCAGATATTGAACTTTCCTTGCATCTCTGGAATAAGTTCCACTTGATCAAGTTATGGGATCCTTTTAATGTATTGCTGAGTTTGGTTTGCTGCTGTTTTGTTGAGGAATTTTACATCTATGTTCATCAGGAATATTGGCCTGTAATGTGTGTGTGTGTGATGTCCTTGTCTGCTTTTGGTATCAGAATAATGCTAATCTCACAAAATGAATTTGGAAGCTTTGGTCAGAAGTGTGGTAGAATGGGACCAAAGTATGGAGGATCGTGATAATCAAAGTAGATTAGGGAAAAGTAAGAAATAAGGAACCTAGACCTTGAACAGGAAAGAAATGTGATGAAACTTGTATTTTAGAAAGATTTATCTTTCAGTGGTATGTAGGCAGATTCACAGTAAGACATTACAGTGATAATCCAAATGTAATTCTGGAGGTGGTGGCTGAGAGATTAGTGAGAGGAATGTATGACAGAGGTATTCTCAAGGAAAACACAGAAATGAATTTAGAAGATGGATAGCTGTAGAAGGAAGAAGAAAAATTCTGCTCATTTGCAAAGCTGGTGAGTTCAATTCTGTTTGTGGCAGCATTGAGGTGTTTGTGGATGGACTGAGAAGTGTGGCTGGAGGAAGTCCCTAAGCAAAAGGCTTCTCAGCCAGTTTTACTGGCGAGTAGTTTTAAGCCAGCACTACAGAAAAGACTAAGGTTTTACTCTCAGGGCCATGTTCTTGGGATCACAGTCTCCCCTCCCACACATTTACGTTGAGCTGTTTAGAGCAGTATGGAATGTTGTAAGCGGGGTGGGGAGCATTAGGGGCCCAAGGACTGTGTGCTCAGTAGTTACAGGTCCAATCTTATTACCTAACTTTGGCTAGACTTCAGCATATATTTGCTGAGCATTATAGGAGAGGATTTCCACAGTGCAGAAGACTTGGTCTCCACCCTCAGGGAGCTTTGCCTTGGGCAGACACTTATATACAACTAACAGGTGCCTAAGATGCTGTGAAGTAATTAGGGAATACTGTGGAAGCCCATAGAAGAGGGTATCCTATTATCTATGATATTTCTAGTCTCAACTGGGAGTCCTTTTTGTCATAGCCTCTAGTCCATCTCTGTCCTTCCAGACGCGAGTCAGCGCTCTTCCTGGTCACAGCACTTCACCTTGCACATAAAAGCAATCCGAGTTGTGTGGATGAACGAGCCTGGCAGCTTTCCAGGTTGTATTCCTGGAAGGCTACCTTGCCAGTCTTTACTCCAAAGTTTTCCTAACAGGCCATTCTGTGTATTTTCAGCTGTTCTTATCATTGTTCCGGTTTAAGGAGCACTTATGTAGCGCTCACTGTATTCCAGGCGTTGTTCTAAGCTATTTACAAATGTTAACTCTAACCTTTCATAGCTGTCTTGTTCAGTATTATTACTATCTCCACTTTTTCAGGTTGGGAAACTAAGGCACAGAGAAATTAAGTAAGGTCACATAGCTAGGTAGTAGTTTTTACCACTGTGTTAATGCGTTATGTGTTCTTGTTTTCCAAATTGTTTCTCTAAGTTTAAATGTTATTTTTTTCCCCAGCTCACCATCTAGAACTTCACAAAAAGGTTACCTACCAGGCATACATTTATTTGCCTGTTACCTCTTCTAGAGGCTACATTAGCATATCTAAAACCCATATCATAAACCAACTTACATACTCTGTAATACCAGCCAGAATACTTACTCTGAATGCTGTTAACAGTTATAAAAAAGTGGTTTTCTTGTCAATAATTGCAATAATAATGATTATTATGCTATTAATTGCTACTGTTTATCGACAGTTTGCCTCTTACTTGGTCCTTTGCCACATCATTTACTGTAATGTTCCTGATAAGCTCGATGGAGTAGGTATTATGATCCCACCTGATAGGTAGAGAAACTGATACTCTGAAGGCTTAAGTCATTTTCATTGCACTGCCTGTAAGTTAAACTTTTCTCTTTCACATGTAAGCTTAGATGTATTGGAAAACTAAGAAAGGTTTACAATCAGACTGCATGACCATTCATTACTCTCTTTTTTGGCTTTTTTAATTGAGATAGGATTTATATATAACATTTGTGTAAGTTTAAGGTGTCCAGCATGTTAATTTGATACATTTATGTAGTTTGATATGATTACTACTGTAGCTTTAGCTGAATATCTCTATCATATCACATAATCATCATTTCCTTTTTGTGGTGAGAACATTTAAACTCTAGGCTCTTAGCAGTCTTGAAGTATACAATACAGTATTGTTGACTGTAATCACGATGCTGCGCATTAGATCTCCAGAATTCTCTTCTAGCTGCAGGCATGTGCCTTAATTACTTTGTATCCAACTTTCTTCTCCTTCCCTCTGCACAGACCTCTTAGGGAAATCTAGCACATCTGAGTAATGGCATTAATGCCAATGAGTTTCACTGCCCTTTTGATGAAACAATCTCCATTAACTTTCTTTTGAAAACTGTAATAGAGCAACATTGTAGAGTCTCCATACTATTGATTATTTTCAAGTGTGTTGATTATTTTCAAATTATGTTGTTGTAAGGTTTTTATAACCCTTTTCCTGAGAAGTGTGGTAGATTAAGATTATTGATTCTAGTTTATAGATGCATTGTTTATAGCTCTTTTGAGTCATTCTTTTTTTTTTTTTTCTGAGGTGGGGAGGGGCAGAGGGAGAGAGAAAATCCCAAACAGGCCCCACACTCAGCGTAGGGCCTGATGTGGGGCTTGATCCCAGAATGGGAGAGAGCAGAAATATTTGGTGAATAGCACTGTTGACCACTATAGTTCTTTAATATGCATCATGATCTGTGGCTCATTAGAGAGAAAACCAAGCCTATCCAAGATGTCTGCCTTAATCCGAGTGAGTCTATTGCCATTGAGTAAAGAGCTCTTAACAAGTATTAGAGTATTGCCAATAGTCTTCTTGCCAGAAACAACCTAGCTGGTGTCAGAAGACACATCTAGCAACCATGTACCATAAGGCAGAGCAATATGAAGTCAAATCAGCCTCGTGGGAATGGAGTTAATGTCCAGAGACATTTTAATTGTTACAACGTTGGGGTAGGGTGTTACAGCTAGCGGGTAGAGGCCAGGGATGCTGCTAAATATTCTACAATGCACAGGAAAGCCCCCCCCCCCGTACCCCCACAAAGAATTATTCAACCTAAAATGTCAATGATGCCAAGATTGAGAAACTGATTTATAGGAATTGAAGTCAGAAGATCAGGTTGGGACTGTGTCCTATAGCTTTCTCGGTTAACCTCAGTTAACCCACCTATAGAATACAAAGCAGGAGGTGAGAAAGAGAAATAATAACAGTAAAACCACCTGCCCTACCCACTGCAGTGAGTTATAATGTGGATTTCAGTACAATTAATTTGGAGGAAAGTGCTTTCTTAACTACCATGCAGATTTTGTTCTAACATTCATGGGCTTCCTTCAGAGTCTGTATATGGAGTGAGTCTTTAATGCATTTTGGATCCAAAGAAGATATTAATAATGCTGAACCTCAAAGGTTTATTTTTGACATTATTTTAAGTATTTTTAATTCAGAAAATTGAAGGACCATTCTGCTACATACATCATCCATCAGACTCCATGTTACAAATGAACCCAGAAACCCAGAAGCTCCTCAATGCAAATATTTCCGTTTTGACCAAGTCTCATGACAGGGTCACATTGTTAGCCCTTGATGGTTTAAAAAAAAAAAAAAAAAGCAAATGCTTAAGTTATCAAGTCAATGGAATGTGTTTGTATACTTAGTAATTCCCCACAAATGATAATTCTAAACAATTTTTTTTTCTTTGAACAACCAAAGCCTTACAGCAGGGGTTCATCTTTCCCTACTGCAGACGTGGGGGAGAGGGGTTTTAGTGGTAGCCATTGGGGGACCAGGAAGATTGCAAGGAAGGTAAAACCCTGAACTACAATTTTGGCAGACAGATATCCTTCTGGTTCACCTTTGATTTGAGGTTAAGAACAGTATGTGGAAAGCTTCTGGTTAGTATCTGGCATGACAATGGTTATTGCTATGCTCTTGGCATATTCCTGCTCCTTAGTTCTGGAGTCAAATGGTGGATGATTACATAACATTTCCCTCCCTTCCCATCTCCCTTTTCACTCCCAGCTATGATCTCATTTTCAGAAAAGCAGCTACACTAAGAGGGGGAAATAATAGAAAGTTTCTAGGAACACAAATAGCTTATATCACATTGATACAAAGGTATAAAATTTTGCTACAAGGGGATTCTAGCAGAAGGAAAGCTTATTAATATATTGATCAATGTTGAATTGTAAGATGATTCCATATGAGATGAAAGAAATGTGTCAGTAAGATTAAATAAATTCATTTTCCCAAGACCATGCCACTCCAAACCTTTCCTTCTCCTTTTTTTTTTTTTTTAATGTTATTACTACCTACTTATTCCCCTAATGTAGAAATATTTACTGAGTCCTATCGTGCTCTGGCACCATATTGTGGACACCTGGAGTAGAAGATATGGTTCCTGCCCTCTAGAATCTTACTGTCTGGGAAGCAACAATGTTTTTATAATTGTTTCATTAAACCATACCCTTGTTTATATTGTAACATTTTCAAATAATTTTGAATACCTTACTTCATAATCTTTACATCAATGTAGTAAACATTCAACCAAGTATTAGCAGCCCAAATTTATAGCTGAGGAAAATGATTTATATTGGCCACATTTAAGTAGCATGGATCTGGGGCACCGGGGTGGCTCAGTTGGTTAAGTGTCTGACTTCAGCTCAGGTAATGATCTCACAATTCATGGGTTCGAGCCCCATGTTGAGCTCTGCACTGACAGCTCAGAGCCTGGAACCTGCTTTGGATTCTGTGTCTCCCTCTCTCTGCCCCTCCACGCACTCACACTCTGTCTCTTTTTTTCTATCAAAAATAAACATTAACAAAAAAAAATTTTTAAGTAGCATGGATGAGGTAGATTCTCCGTGGACAGAGCCACCTTCCCATGTTTGTTAATAATAAGCATACAGGTATTTTCCCAAGAGTATGATTGGGGAAATCAATTTCCCAAGAATATGATTTAAGACAGAAGTCTCTCTCAGTCCTTTGCTGAAGAAAATAACAAGATATATTGGGAAAGTAAGGAAGGTTCTAAAAATGCAGACATATATGCTCTTAACAAGAAAGAATAAATACAATAATAAAAATGACAATATCTCTTAACATAATTTATTAAATTAACAAAATTCCAATAAAGATGCCAAAATATTACCTTCTATATCTTCACAGCATACTTCTAAAATTCTTATTAAATAAATAAATAAGCAGAATATCAAAGAATTCTCTGGCCAATGAATCATGAAGGAAAACATGCCCTACCATATTCAGAACATGTATGGAGTGATAACTTTTAAAAGAGTACTTTGCAGATTCAAAAGCATGAAAGTAGAGAATTCAGAGATAAATGCAACTTGTATGTAAATTTAATATCCAACAGACTGAGGGTAACAAAAATTTATATTCCAGGTGTAAAATATACTTTTAGAGAAAGCAAGAAATTAAATAAATAGTTTCAATGCACAAAAAAAATCACAGAAGAAATTAAGTATAGATTTTAAATACATATTATAGATAAAGGTTTGCAAAAGCATCAACACGTTGTAAGCACAATAACTTACCGAACTCTTACTCTGTGCCAAGAGCAAGGCTAGGGCTTTTACTCTGGTATTTCATTTGGTATCACAGCTGTCCCCCCAGTGGGTATGATTACTGTCCTCTATGTATGAGCAAAGACACTAAGGCTTAACTTAAATAATGTGCCCAAAGTCACACAGCTAATAA
This sequence comes from Lynx canadensis, assembly GCF_007474595.2. Lineage (NCBI taxonomy): Eukaryota > Metazoa > Chordata > Mammalia > Carnivora > Felidae > Lynx > Lynx canadensis. The sequence continues at coordinate 134,518,180 of NC_044310.1, read as the reverse complement.
ATACTAGAGATGGTGATATCCAAAGAAATAAACGGTAAATCAAGTTTGAGGGAAAAATCTAATTTTACCAGTAAAGAAGTAAGTATAAATATAAGGAATATGATGGAGCGGTTGCATGGACCCCAGAATAAAAGTAAAGGCATATCCTAAGGAAGACTGGCCAGTTCATGGGAAAACATCTGCATGTATGGTGATGGCAACATAAAATATTTTTCCTGAGCTATGTAAGTTACTGTAACCTTTGTCTGACTGGGTGAGTTCTTTTTTTTTTAATGTTTGTTTGTTTGTTTGTTTTTGAGAGAGAAAGAGAAGGAGCAGGGGAGAGGCAGAGAGAAGGGGGGCAGAGGATCCAAAGCAGCACAGAGCTCTGACAGCACAGAGCCGGATGAGGGGCTCAAACTCACAAACCAGGAGATCATGACCTGAGCTGAAGTCAGAAGCTTATCTGAGCCACCCAGGTGCCCCAGACTGGGTGATTTCACATCGGAGAATATATCCCATGAAAATACTCCTATGTCTTGCTCTCGCTTCTGTTCCCTTCCTCCCAGTTGTCGCCCTTAATCTTCTGGCACCTTGAATCCCACAGAGGTTTCAGATTGATCTCAGCTCTCTGGACATTTTGGTATTCAATGTATGCCCCCACTGTTACAAGAGTTCTTTCTAAACCTAGACCATACAAGAAGAGAGTCGCAACAGTACAACAGCAAGAGAAATATGTCTCACAGATTTTCTGCAGGATCAACATGAATTTCCTTGGTAGCCAATGAAGTTCTTCAAACCCCAACCCCAACTTGATTCCTTATGAATTCCAGTTCTCTTTCCCATGTCCGAGGCACATCTGTGCATTTACCCACCTCCATGTCTTGTGTTACTTGTTGATTAAATTCCTCTGCCCCGCCCCACATAAGCATATGCACACCCTTTCCTCCCCTCGCACAATCTCACCTTCATTGGTGCTTCTTGACCTTTACCCGCCCTTTCCCTTCCTGTCCTAATTGCCCAGAGCACCCATATTCAATCCATCTGTTGCAAAGCAGATATCACACTGCACTGGGATCACTTGTTGTCATAAGGGGCCATGGTGTAACTGACCAAAGACGCTTTGTGGATGAAGAGTACAAACTCTGAAATCGGGGGAGCTGTAAGAGCAGAAGTCAGCAGTGCTCCCAGTTAGAAGGGCAGCTCCCCTGGCCCAGCTCTCATTTGTACCCCCAATAAGGGTGAGGTTCCCATTCAGGACTTGAGAACCTCTCTTTTCCTTTCTCAGGAAAGGCTTATTACCTCTGCCACTGCCTGTCCCTCCCAAATGCTCAGGGGACTCACTAGACACAAGTAACTGGTAACAAGTCACTTCTGTTCCTCCCCTAAACTTGAAGCCTGCTTGAAGTGTATTCCCACATCTTCTATAAGTGCAATGTTTATCTTTTCTACCAAAACCAGAAAAGTCAGTTTTGCCACTCTCTAGGCAAATTCATTTATTCATCGTACCGGGGGGGGGGGGGGGGGGGGGGGGAGGCGGGACGTTCTGGAATACAACTCCCAAAACATCTCTCAAGAAATTGTTCTCTATGGGGTGCCTGGGTGGCGCAGTCGGTTAAGCGTCCGACTTCAGCCAGGTCACGATCTCGCGGTCCGTGAGTTCGAGCCCCGCGTCGGGCTCTGGGCTGATGGCTCAGAGCCTGGAGCCTGTTTCCGATTCTGTGTCTCCCTCTCTCTCTGCCCCTCCCCCGTTCATGCTCTGTCTCTCTCTGTCGCAAAAATAAATAAACGTTGAAAAAAAAAAAAAATTGTTCTCTAAAGTTGTAACGATGAAAACATGACTGAAGAAAAATGCTCTTTCATTTTCATAAACAGGAGTCTTCAAAGATTATGAGAAATGTGCACCTGGGGAAGCCTTGAGAAAATAGAGCAATTAAGTAATGACTGGGAAAAGGTCAAGACATCGATGAACCAATAAGAAATTAGAAATAGACCCTATTTTGTAAAGTATACGTGTACATATGACAAAAGGTTGGTAGATAGGAGGTCTTAGAATGTGGCTTTTGTACCTTGCTTTGGTATTTTATCTTTTTGAATCCCTATAGTTTTATATGGTCATGATTTGGAGTGTCATGTGGTCAAAAGAATATGTGTCCCCAAAAAGGGACTATGGTAGAAGACCTGCCTGTTTTACAAACTCTTGTTTCCTGCAATGCCTTATCGGCCCAGGAGTCTCTTGACAGAAAGCAGCAGAAATAGGGAGTGAATATCCGGATCCAACCTAGTGAGTTTTTTCAGCTATATCTCTCCTTGTCCAACTTGGCTATTTTACAAATGGAAACCATCACAGATACATGGTACAATGGAATGAGACGGAGACACAGAATCCAAAGCAGGCTCCAGGCTCTCCACTGTCAGCACAGAGCCTGACGCAGGGCTCAAAACCATGAACTGTGAGATCATGACCTGAGCTGAAGTGGGATGCTCAACCGACTGAGCCACCCAGGGCCCCTGGAATGAATTCTATCCTGGATTTTAAAAGGCTTAGGGACTGCTTGCAGGACTGCCCTGATCAGCCACGCCTCCTCTTTCAGCCTTTGTTTACTTATCCATAAAATCAAGTCATTCAAAGTAAGTTAGAACTAGAAGGGATCTTGGAGATTAGGGTGTGTCAGCTTTTAAAATGGGGTGCATGTCCCATCCCCAAGGGAATTTCACATAGTGACACTTTCTGCAAAAACAACTCAGATAGTGACACTTTCTTACAGTGAAAACGACAAGCATAGTAATTCTGCTTTTTCAAAACATATTTTATGCCGTATCATTCTGCTGCCTGTCTGCACTCCAATCCCAACTTCCACCCTCAAGTAGTTGAGAACCATTGATCGAGGCTGTCACAGTTATTCCAGCCACCCGATGGCTGACTAACAGTTGCCCAAGGTTCCATCCTGTAAGCCTTTGCTAACTTGAACTTCCTAAAGCTTCATGCCTCTCACCTTCCCCTTTTCTCCTGCCTTTATCAAATAAAGTACAACTTCACTGGTCTGGATTTCTCAGTGTGGTTTCCACTACCTTCCTAGCCTTACTTCGTGAGTGTCCCCTGAAGGAAGCGCACATGTCACTACCTAAACCCTCTTCCTCCTCTGCCTGTCAAAGCTCAACCCATCTTCCATGATTCATCTCACCCTCCTTCCCTGACCTCTAAAACGGATATGCTAACTCCCATCTCTGAAGTCCGCGGGATTTTGTTTATACTTAGCTGTGTATTTGTCATACTTCAGTAAGTTAGGTGTTTCAGGATGGTGACTGTATCTTTACAGCTTCATATGACCCAAAGATCCTAATAA